>NC_059114.1:84557878-84845378 GCF_020740685.1 Jaculus jaculus
ATCAAAGGCAAAGGAGCAACATAAATCACCAATACAAAGTAGATATTCAGAGAAAGGAGAAATGATAGGAGAATATAGCAAATTGTTAACATCAGAAGCACCTGATGGCTAAGCAGACTAGAAAAAATTGTTCTTTAGAAATAGCAAACAATTTTTCTGAAAAAAAATTGATAAAGTCACAAATAAACTAAAACTGCATCATGAAAAAGTTTAAACAGACTTCTTCAGTATGGAATCAAAGGTACTAACTACCATCACAGGACCATTTATACATAACACTCATATATGAAAATACAATGACAAATGTAGAAACACCTTCAAGTGTGGAAGTGTTAATGTAATCTCCATCGACTTCTGGGCTAAACGTTAAAGGTAGACATATCAACACTTACTGGAAAAAATACCCACAGAATTAAATTGGATAATGTATGACAGCAAAAAGGTATAGGAGAGAATAAAAGTAGAGTATTGAGTTTAGGTGACATTGTGGATAGCTTAAAATGAATAATTGAAATATTACAGTGGGCTTACATAGCAAGAGGACTAGGAGAGTAAATATACAGCTCAAGTAAAATATATATGAAAATATTTTTATGAAATAATTCAGTATGTATAATGACTAATGCCAGTAAAATAAATTGTACATACTTAGTATGAATAACCCAAGAAATGTCTATAGAGAATGCATAAGTAATATGTATGCTATATAATGTATATTAGTTACTAATTTATATAAATTGTAATATAAATAGAGTAATTAATAAGTTAAAAATTAATAAATAGGTTTTAAATTATTAAATAATCCTCTATGGTTTAAATGTGTCCTCTTCAAAATTAATGTTTTATCAACATGATCGTATTATGATAGACTGATTTTAGGAGTTAATCAGACATTGAGTACTGTTATTTCATTATTTGAACCTTCATAATTTATATTTATAAATTTTACTATTTATTATCTTATTTAGTGTAGATGAATGTGAATTAATGTGTGTGTACACAAACATGCTTGCCATGGTGTGCAGCAGTGAGGATACTTTTGGATCAGTAGACACATTCTGCCTTGATTTTAGGCAAGGTCTCTCATTATTTATAGAACCATCCTGAGCTTCCTGAAATTAACAATCTGTGTCTCCCTTTCAGAGTAAATTCACTGGGGTTACAGAAGCCCACCACAGCTTCCAGTTTACACACGAATTCTGGGAATTGAATTTAGATATTTACCGTTGCACAGCAACCACTTTATCACTAGATTTGGATTACTTAATATACTCTTAAAACGCGTTTACCCGATGTTAAACTTATGAGCATATAACCAGAAAGCCTCCATCAGACCAAATTCCAGTAGCTTCCTGGGCCTTCCATCTCCAGAACTAGGAAAAATAAATCCATGTTTGTCATATACCATTCTGTTTTTGATAATTTGATAAAAGCAAATGTGTGTGTGTGTGTGTGTGTGTGTGTGTGGTGTGTGTGTGTGTGTGGCGTGTGTGTGTGTGGTGTGTGTGTGTGTGTGTGTGTATGTATCTACCAGATGTTGATGTTGGGCTGTAGAGAAACTAGAGCTTGCCAAGTTGACTATGTATGCTAGCTAGCTCCAGGCACCTCTCATTTCTGCCCCCCCAGTGTTGGGATAATAGGCGCACACTGGCACACCTGCCTTTTATGTATATGCTGGGGATCCAAACCCAAGCCCTTATGTTTGCATGGTAAGCATTTTACCCATGGAATCAACTCCCCAGCCTACAATTTAGCCTTTCATTTACCCTAATCTCTTGGTATGGTAATACTAAGAGAAAATATAGGCAGTACACCTCCTATGTTCCAAACATTTCTTTAACGCCACTGTAGAAGTGTTGCTCATTTTCTCTCAATAGGTAAGATCTATCACCCCAGGCAGCGGTGATTCTCTTGATTGCCTGTTGATTCAGACACCATACTGTCAGGCTTGACTTCCAACTCCACTGGATAATCTCCCCCCCCCACCCCCCTTACTTTTGGCAGAAGCAGTCCTCTCTTTCTAAAACTAAGACCTCTAGGCTATGAGAACATGAAGCTACAGGACTGTGGACAAAAGCTGGGTTCATGAGTCAATGTGCATCGTGGTGACTGGTGATGTTTCCATTTTTCCCCCTTGGTGGTGGTACCCATGGGTATGAGAGAAACAGAAGCAGACTTTACATTAGGGACCAAGAACGTGCATCATGTGGAGGAAGCCTCAACATCTTGTCCCCAGCCCTGGAACTGAGTCTGCAAACCAGCTGATTCAGGATGCTGGGGGGGGGGGGAGTGAAACCCTCTAATGCAAGAAATTCAACTCTCACTCTTTTGTAAAATTTATTTTTACTTATTTATTTGAGAGCGACAGACAGAGAGAAAAAGAGGCAGAGAGAGAGAGTGAAAATGGGCGAGCCAGGGCTTCCAGACATGTGCACCCCTTGTGCATCTGGCTAACGTGGGACCTGGGGTATCAAGCCTCAAACTGGGGTCCTTAGGCTTCACTGGCAAGCCCTTAACTGCTAAGCCATCTCTCCAGCCTATCAACTCACACTCTTAATATGCATTCCCGCACTAGTTCACTCGGTGTGCCTGAAGAAATTGAAAAGCTGAACTGGTTACTTGGGGAGCACATGACACCTCCCGACGTGCTACATATAATCCGACCTGGAAAGACCTGACGAAACTTGACTGGTCATAAATCATCACAAAAGAAGTGATGAATGTGTGTCCTGAAGACATTCACCAATGTCTTCCTTGGCAGGTATGTTTTTCTTAAATGCAATGCAGAATCAGTCTCCAGTGTTGGGGTAGAAAGGAGGATCCTGCAGGGAGTGGAGCCGCCACCGTCATTGTAGATTGCAGGTGGTTTGGTCACCGGGTTTCTTCAATGAGCCCCAACATATTCACTAGGAACTTCGTCCTCAAAGATTGGAGCATGAACAAGACTTTCTTACCCACACTGATTCCAGTGCCTTTAACGTGAGACACCAGGACACCAGGCGCCGCCGGGAGAGAACAGGATAGCAGTCTGTGCTGAGTTTTCAGTCACCATGGTCATTTTGCTGCAGAACAAAGCAGTCTTATCCAGGGTTCATTTCATCCCGGTAAGGTCACCTAAACACTGACTCAGCTGCGGGTTTACATCCCCAGACCTCATTGTTTTCTTCCAGACTTCTTCCAAAAATAAAAGTACAAACAGGAAAACATTAGTCATTACTTTTCTTAAAATCCATAGAAAATATATCCATATACGTGACCAGCTCCTTGCTGCTCATAAGTGGTGAATGGGAAGTAACCAGTGTAAGCGTTTTGCATGTGGGTGTTCTCTGATCATGTGACTTACTACCAGTGTTCTCTATACACTAAAAATAGAACCAGTGCTGCTATAAATCTAACCAGATTGAGATCATTTAAACAAAACATGCAATTCAGAATCTTTATTATCTGCCACTAGAATCACTTATAGTAGAAAATCATATATTAAGCACTATCCCTCAGAAACTGAATCAAACTGATCTAAACCAGAGGATTTTTTTCTTTTATCTGTCTATCACTATCGACCTCTTTGGAAGGCATTTGTTCTATTCAACTCAGGAATCCTGTGTTCCCCAACGAGTCCCATCCTCTATCTGTATGCAGGAGACCCAGGAAAGCCAGCGATGTCATTTAAAGGCCTGAGAGCTGGACAGGTTATGTATTCCAGGATGAGCCAGATGGTCCAAATAAACAGGAAGGCAGATGGCAGTTAACCAAATTCCCAACTGAAGAAAATACGTACAATGTGGACATGGGTTCTTGATGTCCTAAAGAACCAGGAAGAGGAAGACCCACCCTAACTGTCGGTGACACCCTCTATGTGCTTGGGATCCCCGATTGCATACAAAGATGTAATTCAGTTGAGCAGGAAGGTTCCACAATCTTTACTCCTCTGCTCAAATGGAGATCTGAACACAACTGTTTGGGCCTGCCATGGTTTTCATCCTCTCTGAAGTCAGCTGAAAACCATCCCTTTTTTTCTTTAAGCTGCTTCTGTACTGGAATTTTGTCTCAGTGACAAGAAGGTAACTGATACACCTACTGAACATTTAGTCCAGCTCCTTCTTGAAAGACAGTAGTGAAGGGAAGTAGGACAAAGTACAGTCAAGCCTCTCTCTTCTTGCTGACTTTGTTGGTTGGGGCTCTTGAGTCAGCTTCTGCGTCCGCATCCATACACTGTGATGCAGAACATTCCCCCCGACACACACCTCACACCACACCACATCACACACGCTGTTTTCAAAATCATTTCATCTCTATAATCTCAGAGTCACTCATTATTATTTTACTTTAATGTTTTCCTTTTACGATATTTTTTAAAATTATTTTTAAAATTTTATTTGAAAGACAGAGTGAAAGAGGAAAATAGAAAGGCACTCCAGGGCCTCCAGCCACTTCAAACAAACTCCAGAGGCCTCACCTTGAGCCTCTGGTTTATATGGGTACAGGGGAATCAAACCTGGGTCCTTAAGCTATCCTAAGGTTGAAATTAGCGTTTCGTCTTATTTTGACAGCGTTGCAAAGTCAGTGCAGTGTGCTCCGCATTGATCCTACTCAGGCTTCAACAAACCCACTCAACTTTAAAAGCCACACTTTCTTCCCACTCAGGAAGTGCTTTTCTGTTTCTTTGATCACTTCTTTGCTTGCCCAATATCATTCAAGATTTTGTTTTATTGCAATATAAGTTCCTAACTCTTCCTGTCTTGTTACTTAGGGTCATCAATTGTATTTTTGAATTTTTTTTAACTGTATTGCATAAAAAATTGAGTGATTATGAGTTTATAGCCTTGCTTGTGGGAGGAGATTCCCTTGTAGGAATTTTCATGAGCTTGGTCCCAGAATTCCACGCTCCTGGCTGAAGAATACTGTAACTTGACACCAGAGTGCAAACCCAGCTCCCAGTGACCACACACTTTAGCAGGGGTGAGTATTGTTGACAAGATGTTCTCTTTTTTCCTGTGTCCCTGATTTGTAAGACTCATGTTTGCAATGCAGAAGTCACACAAAGATGGCAATTATTTGTACACAGTCTCATACTTACCCCCGGAAGTGTACACTGGGCAAATGAAGCAAATTACAGTGTAGAGAACTTCACAAAGATGTTTGTCGTAGTTGTAAAAAATATGCTTCTCCCAAACGTAGACCCCCAGAGCCTGCCATCCACCACATATATATAGATAGCTATTTGTTTTCCTTAATAATCATGATACATTTCACAATATTTGAAATAAGTGACATTTTAATCATCTTTTTATTTTTCTCATTCCATAAGTCTTTGTCCTCTTCTTTTCCAACTATTTTAAGTACACCAAGACTTCTCATTTTCTGTATTCCATTATCATTGCCCAGTAGAGGGTTACTGTAAGCGTTTCCTTTAAGTCCCTACCGCCACCCACAGCAGTGTTGGAACTCTAGCCTAGGCTGATCTGCAACTCACTTATGCTGTCACCTAGGCTGGCCTGGAACTCACTGCGATTTTTCTATCTCAGCCACGTTCGCATTGCAGAAAAAACGGCTTTGTTTGTGCCGCTGCGAGGAAAGCGCGGTCAGTGTTTCGGATGGTGATGGAGGAGGGTGGCAGCCAAGAAAGATAGCTCAGGCAGGAACACTAACCCTTGTACTTAAATATCTGAATTTACTGCCTCCTACCACCTCCCACAAAGCACATGCAGAGTCCTTGAATGGATGTCTACCCCAAAGCAGATGTGTGAGAACCTCATGCAGACAAAGGGACCACAGATATAAAGGATTGTTTTAATCACTTGGAGAAAGTATGGAAAGCTTCCATCGGGCTCAGTGGTTGACCATAGGTTACCTTCCACAGGAATATGTGCTAGAGGCGTTTGAACAGGTGATTATGAGACACTACAGGAGCTGCAGTTTTCTTGGCTCAGAAGACAGGGAGAAAGGGGCCCTTGGTAGTTGGCTATATTTTAGAATGTCCCAAGATGACAGAAGACCGAAAAGAGAGTGAATCCGGTTCTACCTCTTCGACCTCGTGTAAGTAAACTTTTCTGCTGCTGAGCTCACTAGGCTACTTTTCTTTGAATTGTTGCCGTGCTGCAAATGGACCAACCAGTGCTTTTGTCTTTGCTGAAAGTAACCAGTGACAGACTCCAGACATGAGGGAGTCCCTTAGCAATGAATTATCATTACTAAGTCTGTGAGATATACAGAGGACTTTAAGAAATAGAATTTCCCGGGCTGGATAGATGGCTCCATGGTTAAAGAGTCTGCTTGCAAAGCCTACATACCCAGACTTGATTCCCTAGTACTGGCATTAAGCCAGAGGCACAAAGTGGAGCATGCATCTAGAGTTTCATTTGGAGGTCCTGTTGTGCCCATTCTCTCTGTCTATTCTCTTTCTCTTTCTTTTTAATTTTAATTTTAATTAAGTGGGAAAAATATATTGCTATTTTGAGGCCATTCTTCTCACATTAAATAGATATCCAAGACAATAAGTAGGCACTTAATTTTTGTTACTTTTAACTTAATAATTATCAGGCTCTAGGTTCAAGATAGAGGAACTAAGACTGTCTAATACTATTTAAAATATTTTATTTATTTGAAAGAGAAAGAGATGGAATGGGTACATGAGGGCCTCTACCTACTACAAATGAACTCCACATTCACACAGCACCTTGTGCATCTGTCTTTACATGGGTACTTAGGAATTGAACCTGGGCCATTTGGCTTTGCAGGCAATTGCCTTAACCAGTAGGCCATTTCTCCCACCCAAGTGTAACACTCTTGTTTCCATGCTAAGTCATGATGATAAATGCACATCTGTATGTCCAAGCCCGCTCACCTTCTTCATGGAGCATGGGGAAGATGGACCAGGTCCTTGAACTTCCTGCTAGCTCTCCCCAACTCTCACTTCCTATGTAAAAGAACAATTATCCAACCTTTTTGAGCTATGCCATCTCGAATTTTCATTGTTGTAAAATCTTTATTCACAGAAGCTGTGAGATCTACTTTCGAAGTGGCTGAGGGTTTTTTCGAGGAAGATTGTTAATATAGCAATAGCCATAGATTATAGATTTAATTTTCTTTGAATATTGTAGGAAGTAGTAACAAAAAGCAAAACTAATCAAAACAAAACAAACAAACAATAAAAAGCTCTCATGACCACAGATAAAGGTCTACGACAGGAGAAAAAAAAGAAGTGTACACTCACCTGTAGAGAAGAGAGTTAATTGTATTTGGTGGATTTTCATCATGTGTGAAGGTGAGGTGGACAGCCAGCGGCTTGGTTGCCTTACTAGTTTGCTTCCCCCGCTTTGGTAGGAAGACTTTGCTCTTGGGACCCATGTTTCCCTCAGCAAGCTCTGTGCCTCCTGTTTCTAGTGTATTTTGGGTATGTAAACAGCTTTCAAATTCCTCAGGAGTTGGAAAACTCCTGTTTAATTAGACTATAGAACAAACATATCCTATTTTAGCTCCAAAATGTGTCTATTTTCTTGACTGGCTTTTAAAATGACTACTCGAAAAGCTATCATGCCTGCTGAATTTCAGGCTTATGGTTTCGTTCTTTCTTCTTTAAGTAATTAAATGATTCAGTACCATCTCTAACAACTTCCAGAGTGGCTTTGGCGCCCAATCTTGTGAATGTTATCTAAATGAGCTCAGGAATAATTTCCCCTTTATTCTGGAAACTTCTTTTTAAATTATCTATTTCAAAATGTGATGTTGACAAAAGATATCAAATGAGTGCCAAACACAGATATATCATCTCTTTGTGTCACGTTTGTTTCAACCAGATTGCTCACTGAGAAAACAGTCAGGTAGCTACTACAGGACACTTTGTCATGGATTCAGGAAGAATCATTTTTTCTTGAGAAGTATTTCCAAGTTATTTAGAGAATATTTAATCATCTACTCCATAGAGTGCACAATTTAAATTAACTTATAGAAAATGTAGAAAAATTAAATTATAGGACCAGATAAAATTCTTTCACTTAAATTGATTGGAAGATATTTTTAAGAACACTGCAGACACAAAGTCCTTATTAATCACTTTATTTTATCAATGTATAATCTTTTATAAATGTTATTTATTTTGGCCTGTTAATATGTTAGAAATAAAAGTCTTAAAATTTAATTAATCTTACTGCTGTCAGCCATGGGACAGTCTTAGCCTAAGTACCATTTCTATTTTAAAAAATATATTTTTTTAATTTATTTATTTGAGAGTGACAGACATAAAGAGATTCACCATGTCCTCCAGCAACTGCAAAGAAACTCCAGACGCGGGTGTCCCCTTGTGCATCTGGCTATCATGGGTCCTGGGGAATTGAGCCTCAAACTCATGTCCTTGGTGCAACTTATTAGGATGCTATCATTTAGGCTAGAGATAAAACTCCTCATGGCATTTGTGGCCAAGAACTAATGGTTTTAATCCCATTCTGCCAGCTACTAACACGCCGCTGTGCCAGGTGTGACTCAACAGTGAGTGTGAAAACACCTAACCAGTAAGTTCAAAAGGTTCATGGACCAGGCATTGTTTGATGGTTAAAAAGCAGCTAACTCTCTCTCCTCCTTCCTCTGCTGAGATCTCTTTCTGGGGTTCCTGAAAGCCTGTTAGGAAAGCAGATTCTCAGAATTTCAGTATATGCGACAAGACCATGTGATTCCAGGCTACCCTGAAGTTTGAAAGCAGCCTGAGTGGGAACATGGTGGGAAAGAGTAGTCATCCTCCCTCCCAGCTGCTCCGTTTCCCTCCCAGCTGCTCCGTTTCCCTCCCCAGAAAAGGTTCCATTTTAAAGGTGCTCTAGGGTCTGCTCTCTTCCAGTGCACAAAACCACAATCCTTTATTGCTGTTAGGAAAATTCATTTTAAGTCACAGAGAAACTAAGCATGCAAAGGCAGCTTAGAATAATATTGAAATTACAAAACACAAAAGTAAAAAAAAAATAATAATCAATAATAATCTCATAAGCATTTTGTGCCTAGCATCTTTCCAGTTCCATTCTTCCTGGTAGCTCATTTACCACTTAAAAATTAGATTTTCTAGGGGGCAGGAGGGATGGCTTAGTAGTTAAGGTATTTGCTTGCAAAGCCAAAGGACCACTGTTTGATTCCCCAGGACCCAAGTAAGCCATATGCATAAGGGGGCACATGCATCTGGAGTCCCTTTGCAGTGGCTAGAGGCCCTGGTGTGCCTATTCTCTCTCTCTACCTATCTCCCTTCCTGCCTCTTTGCTCTTTCAAATAAATAAGTAAAGTGAAATAGTTAAATTAGATTTTCTAATCTGAGGCATGCACTATTTCATACACAACACGTTAAAGAGATATGTATAAATATATATCTATACATATACACATATTTCATTTTATTTTCCCAGATGACTATTTTCCTCCATTGATCGTTTTTACTGGCCTTGGTAAGTGGAAATGTTTGAAGTATACTTGAAAATGTTGGATACTATTACAAAATATGGTAACGTGATATAACTGTAACTGTTATAAACTATTATATTATATATAATATATATATAATTATTATATTGTATATTAAACTGTTATAACTATAACTGTTATAAACTATTTTACTTGGATAAAGGAAATTTACCATTGATCACACAAGAAGTGTAAGTTTTGCATTTCACATTTATATGAGGATAGAAAAGAAAAATTGAATACTCTGCCAAGTTCATTTTCAGAACGAATATTTATGAACATATTTCTTGCACAATATGCACAGAATATGCCACAGGTGCCTGAATTCTCCTGAGCTGAATTGGAAGTAAGCTCAGTATCTCAGTATTACTGCCTGGCTTCGAGAAGCAATAATTTCTTGGCATGCTTCTGTATGTTGAAGAAAAATTTTCTGCTGTGAAACTGACGCAAGTCCAGTGCTGTCTCAAGAGCTGATGCTCATTTTTTAAAATTGATATTTTATTTCACATTTAGAATGATTTCTTTCTTTATAAATTTGCTTCACCTAAAAATATTTTATTTGGGCTGGAGAGATGGCTTAGCGGTTAAGCGCTTGCTTGTGAAGCCTAAGGACCCTGGTTCGAGGCTCGGTTCCCCAGGTCCCATGTTAGCCAGATGCACAAAAGGGCGCATGCGTCCGGAGTTTGTTTGCAGAGGCTGGAAGCCCTGGCACGCCTGTTCTCTCTCTCTCCCTCTATCTGTCTTTCTCTCTGTGTCTGTCGCTCTCAAATAAATAAATAATTTTTTTTTAAAAAATTATTTATTTATTTATTTATTTATTTATTTATTTATTTATTTATTTAAGAGAGAGATTGGAAGAGGCAGAAAAAGAGAAATGGGTGTGCTAGGGCCTCCAGCCACTGCAAACGAACTCCAGATGCATGCAACTCCTTGTGCATCTGGTTTACATGGGTCCTGGAGAATCGAACCAGAGCCCTTAGGCTTTGCAGACAAACGCCTTAACCACTAAGCCATTTCCTCAGCCCTTGCTTCACTTTTAACCATTAAACTTATCTTAATTTGTCAATTTGTCAAGAGCTCTGTAGAAATTCTTGCAATAAAAGTTATAAGATGGGGTGTGTTGGTGCACATCTTTATTCCCAGCACTCTGGAGGCAGAGGTAGGGGGATCCTGGCGAGTTCAAGTGACAGACTGGGCAAAGGTGAGACCCTATGTCAAAAATCAAACTAAATAAGTTTACTAATTTGGGCTGGAGAGATAGAATAGTGGTTTAGGTGCTTGCCTGCAAACTCTAACAACCTGGATCCAGTTCCCTGGTACAACATAAGCCAGATGCACAAAGTGGCACATACTTCTGGAGTTCGTTTGCAGTAACTAGAGGCTCTTGCCCCCATATTCATGCTCTCTTCACCCCCCCCCTCTTTGTATCACTCTGCTTGCGATAAATAAAATATATTTAAAGAAACATTTTAAAGAAAGTCCTTAGTCTTTGTCAAATTAAAAATTAACATGGGCCGGGCGTGGTGGCACACGCCTTTAATCCCAGCACTCGGGAGGCAGAGGTAGGAGGATCAGCATGAGTTCAAGGCCACCCTGAGACGACAGAGCTAATTCCAGGTCAGCCTGGACCAGAGTGAGACCCTACCTCGAAAAACAAACAAACAAAAAAATTAACATAATGTTTGAATGTATATGAAAACATTTTGTGTACATGTCATGATAAAAGAAATAATAACATACAGTCATTTTAATGCTGTTTGGAGACAGCTTCAAAGTCAGGGTGGTACCCCCTCCATCAAGTTCCCCTTCCTTTTCTTTCCTCTGTTGAATCACTGGCACTTTATAGCTCACAAACTCTCTTGGGTATCTGTAGCTAGAACTCAGGCTTCCTTTAAATCTGGATAAGAAAATGCAATTCCATGGTTTTACTGACTTCTTACTGAAGTCCTATACCATAAGAATATACATATAATCCTTAGCAATATAAATAGTAAATGTGATGTTATTATCAATAGGAATAATTATTTCTATAATATCTTATTTCTGGATATTATTCATATTTTAAAGTAGAAGCGACATAAAAACCATTAGTTTGATGTTAGCATATGTAATAGTTTGTGCATTATAAATTTTTTGATATAGAATTTATAGACATATACAGTAGGACATTTAACTCTGCATGTTTCTGTGTGCACATATATATGTGTGTATGTGTGTTTGTGTGTGTGTATGTTCATATGAAGGCATTAGCATGTGAATAACCCAAGACAAGTAAAAATTAGTAGTTGTTATATGAGCCACTATTCCATCTATCAGAACTGGCTAATCATGATGAAGCAAAAATAAGCCTGTAAATCTCAGGGACATACAAAATTTATTTCTCTCATGCAATATTTCCATCATGAATTATTTTCACTTTATTTTATTCTTTCAGTTCCAATGAGCTTCTCTCTAGAATATATCCATCATGTAGACAAAATTGAAAGGGTATGGCTGCAAAGTATTTGACATAATTTGCCTTCTAAAACATAGTGATCACAGCATCCACATGCAATTCCCGTGGTAGCTAAGTAGGCAATTGGGCATCTCCAGGATTGAGGACTATGTTTGAGTCCTTATAAGGCTTGCATTACTCAGTCAAATAAAAAGTAAAACTGGACACCTAGGAATGCAGCTCAGTGGTACAGTGCCTGGCTTACATGGATGAAGAAGAACTGGGCTAAATTCCTAACATTAAAAGAATACTTGAGGGCTGTTGGACAGCTTAGTGGTTAAGGTACTTGCTTGCAAAGCCAAAGGTCCCAGGTTTAATTCCCCAGGACCCATGTAAGTCAGATGCACAAGGTGACACAAGCATCTAGAATTTGCAGAAACTGGAGGCCCTGGTGCACCCATTCTGTCTCTATCTCTCAATCTGCCTCTTTATCTCTCTCCATCAAATAAATAAAGTAAAGTAAAATGTTAAAAAAGAAAGAAAACCTGAAAAAAGTTCAATCCTCATAAGAATATATTTACTCATTCATTTATTCATTCATTCATTCATTTAACAAATATAACATATCTGCTGTTAATCTGAGACAGTGTATAAGTGCTGGGGGTTGGGTGTGAAGATAATAATTATGGACTCTTTCTAAAAGACATCACACAGTCATAAAATGCATATAATAAAATGAACACGATGATAATCATTGATGAATACAATGATCATTGCATTGATTAAAAGGGAAATGATTGGATATAACCAAGCAACATTCACCAGCAGTATGTTGCAACTGCATATAATGACTGGCTAGGCATTCCAAATTAAAGAGAAAGTATTCAAGGTAACTTTGAGTATTTTGTTTTACCATCCATAGTAATGGAATACAGAGCAGCAAATAACTGTGTCAATAGGTGAAATATTGATCATATGATATCCTTAAATCACCAGTGTATTAGTGGAGGATTAATCCCAGATTGAAATTAATAGTCTAAAATTGAAATTACAGTATGAAAAGAGACTTGGTTTCAGTTTTAGTGTTTTATGTTTGAAAAGGGGTCTTTCTGTCTCTCTATGTAGCTCAAACTGGCTTCAAACTCAAAATCTGACTCCCAAGTACTGGCATTGTAGTACTGTATGGCTTTGACCTGATATCTGTATATTCTAATTGAATATGTTAAATTATGAATTGGAGGTTGCCTGCCTGAGTTATTCCAACAATTGTGATATCCTAATAGAGTCATTTCTAAGGCAAAGTAGTTCGATAATTACATATCAAATCTTGAGATCTAATGCATTTTCCAGCTGTGCTAACATTGAGTACTCTGTATGGGGTTATGTAATAGAAATGTTTTGTGGTTGAATTTGGAAACTAGAGATTTAAATTTTGAAACTATGATTGAGAGAAGCGTTATCTCTAAAAGAGGTCACTCATTGCTAAGGAATGAAAGTTCATGGCTCTTCAAACTTCATATCGAGAAGTCAGAATTTATAATTGATTGTCTTTAGTGGTAAGGTCAATGGGTGGTGAATAGATGAATCGATACTGTTAAGATCATAATACAGAATTATTTTCTTTTTTATAGGGAAAGAGATTAGACAAAGGAAATTCCAGAATTGATGAAAACTGTTTACTTGCATTCCTCTCCCATTCCTCCTTCTAATAATTCCAGCTAGCAGCAGCAGAGCATGACAGGGGGTAGGTGGCAGGCTCAAGGAAATGGAGGGCTTGGGTCACACCAGATAAGCAATTGGCATAATAGCCAGATCAGTTTTTTAAGTGAACACCGACCCTCAGCATGAAAAGCAACCAGTCGGCCAGTTATTTCCAAATGACCAAGATTTGACAAGGCACACATATACACACCTTTCCAATACATGACCTACTAAAAAAGCCAGAGAGTTTCTCCTGACCGAACATAGACACTGCTTCTACTTCTGTGGTCCCCAGATCACAGATGCGGAGAGTCCCTGGGTGTATCCTCAGCTTTCCCTTGTTTGCACTGTGCAGCTTGACTACCCATGTGACCATATTGTGTCTCTTCCACATGCTGTGTGGTCACTGATTCACCAAGGAGACTATCCATGTTCTGAGTAAGCAGCCTGTCATTGCTGCCTTATGGGTGTGCCATCCTTCACCTCCAGTTGCAGTGATAGGAGACAGAAATTGGCTAGGCAGTTAGGGTAACAGAACCCCAAAAGTGAATGGTATTTTTCCCCTTGACTTGACAGTGGGAAATGTCACTAGGCTTATAGAAACCTGGATGCTTTCCTTATTTCTTTTCTTCCTGGTAAAGTTGCACCTTCCAGAAAAGATCTCTACACTCAGTTTAAGCCTTCGCTAGATGACAGAAACTCTGATCCTTACCTAAGATTTCTGGGCATATTGCCCCATATTGCATAAGCTCAGTCTTTCTCCTGTTAAAACTGTGAAATCTGGTCCTTGTCACATGGAGACCTGTGACTCTCATCCTTGACACCTAACAACTGGTTCAGTGTTCCCTAAAAGCCCTTTCTAAAATCACTCGATGAGTTCTCCTCTTCCCACACAGGAGTCTTTTCTCTACAATCAAGCTGTAAAACAGTACTTCTAAACTGTGTTTCACTCTCTTGGGTTCTGTGAATCTCATTCATCAAATTCATAGGCAAAAACTGGTGAAGGCTACTGACTTAGTGTAAGCTCCTTGTGACGGTGGGTTCTGACACCTTAGCTCCTGAGTTATAACCCACTTACCGGCGAAGACAAGATTCAAAGACACCTCAAAAAGTAGGGCAGTGATTCTTAACACCAACAACAGTAAAGTTCCATTCATCAAGCTGTTCAGAAGATTCAGCTCTAATACACATAACACAATGTGTTTATCTGAAGAATGTTTGAACTTATACAGTAAATAATAATGTGCAAAACTAATTCAATGCAAATATGCATTTTTCTTAATTTTGTTTTATTTTTATTTATTTATTTGAGAGTGACACACAGAGGGAGAAAGAGGTATAGAAAGAAAGAGAGAGAGAATGGGCGTGCCAGGGCTTCCAGCCACTGCAAACTAACTCTGGACGTATGTGCCCCCTTGTGCATCTGGCTAACGTGGGTTCTGGGGAATTGAGCCTAAAACTGGGGTCCTTAGGCTTCACAAGCAAGCTCTTAACCGCTAAGTCATCTCTCCAGGCCTGAAAATGCATTTTTAACAATACTAACCATGTATTTTTCCCTATTAAGATTTTATGTACTGGGCTGGAGAGATGGCTTAGCAGTTAAGCGCTTGCCTATGAAGCCTAAGAACCCCGGTTTGAGGCTCGATTCCCCAGGACCCACCTTAGCCAGATGCACAAAGGGGCATATGCGTCTGGAGTTCATTTGCAGGGGCTGGAAGCCCTGGCACGCCCATTCTCCCTCTCTCTCTCTCTCTCTCTCTCTCTCTCTCTCTCTCTCTCTTTCTCTCTGTCGCTCTCAAATAAATACAAAAAAAACATTCTGTTTTCCAGCTATTTCCTACACGTTGAACCCCATTCTATAAAGACAAAGACAAGAAAACAATAACTGGAACAATGATAATCAATATATTTTAAGACAAGCAGATATGACTGCAAATTTTATAGTCACAACTTGCCAGTTCTGGGACACAAAGAAAATTATTCTTACTTTATTCTTTTATAAAATATAATTTGAAGTAGATATTATGCAGTGGGGCTGTGATTACTAGCTAATCAGCAAATAATCTACTATGCAAATCACTTGAAAACAAATTTATTCAAGCTAATCTATAGAGGAAAGATACTTCTTGAATATTTATTTATAAAACTAACTTATATTAAGAAAATTTACTGTTACAGAGCATTTATAATTCTCTCAGATTCAAGTTGTATGATGCATGGTAAACTCAATTTTTTAATCTTTATAACACAAATATCTATATGTCCATTTGATAATAATTTATTTATCTGAGGCAGGATTACTAGGGTATTACACAACATTGATTGACTAACAATGGTAGAGCCTGATAACATTATATGGCTCCATCTTATTTTCCTTATTAGGGAAAGAATATGTAGTATAGATTTTGCAATTGTTTTGCGAAAAATGTTGCCTTAGTTTTCATGGTTGTGGATTTACATGCATAATCCAGAAAAGAAATAGGTATGAAATAAATTAGGAAATAGAATATTCATATGCCGTATAACAGGGCAAGAGAAGGAAAATAACTAATACACTCACAGATGTTTGTCTAATAAAATGTGCATAAGAACAAAGTCTATTTTTTCACCTGTTAAGGACAGTGCAGAATGTTTAAAGAGCAGATATAAGCTACTTATGCTCATGCAAAATGCAAAGCTCACTTTTCTTCCAGAGAATGTGCAGGCAAATAGTAAAGTGAGATAAACAGCTTCATATAGCCAAGGATGGTCATATCTGAGTATTTCCCATGAAACCACTTGTATGCATTTTCCAAGAAGCAATTTATAGAAGTATAGTACAAAACTAAATTGTAACACAAATGAAATCACAGAGAAATTATGCAATGAAGAATAAGTAAACAAATTGATGAAATGCAAACATTCTGGGATTGATATGCAGCTTATTTATTTTAGGATATAATTAGACCTTAATAGTTAATCAATTCAAAAATAATTTGCAAGTTAGGCATTAACTTACACTTTAAAAATTACATGTTTTTTTCTTACAAATAATTATCATTTCCTTTCTGATTTTTATTTCAAAGTCCAGTGAGTTTACACACTTTAGAAAAGTATACACATAAAAATGAAAGTACTTTTATATAAAATCATTTCAGTAAAATAATTATAAAATAAGTAAAAATCCCTCCATACTATCTTGTATAATGTGGAAGTTAAAGCAATAATGAGCATCACTTCAAAATATTTGCCCTTTAAGCACTTTTGTTGGGGAGAAGCTCATAAATATTTGCAAAACTGTAAAATTTAATTTTTTTCTTTTTTCTTTTACTTTTCAAAAATATTAATTAGTTTTAGAGGCCAGGCGTGGTGGCACATGCCTTTAATCCCAGCACTTGGGAGGCAGGGGTAGATGGATTGCCATGAGTTCAAGGCCACCCTGAAACTACATAGTGAATTCCAGGTCAGCCTGGGATAGAGCAAGACTCTACCTTGGAAAAAAACAAAAAAAATAATTAGTTTTGTACTCAGTGAATACAGTGAAGTTGGTACCATTGTTAGTCTCCTTCCTGTCCCCTGCCCCAACCCTTCCTTGCAGATCCTAAGGAGAGAACCACCCCATCATACCTCAAAAGGACCCAGCTGAAACTAAGAATAATTGGCAAAACAAGCAAGGATGCTGTTTTCTTGGTGAACCTGGTACCAGCACAAGGGTGAAGGAGATAGACACAGAGAACACTCAACTCCTACCAAACCAGATATCCAGTGACACAGAGGCCCCCAACATCTCATCACTGAAGCGACCTAAAATGAAGCCAACATGGCTCAGGGAAATCTTGCAGAAGAAGGGGTGGAAAGAATGTCAGAGCCACACATTGGGTCATGATATGCAGATTTCCTCCTACCCATAACTGAGGGTTAACCCCAAAATTCATGGCCCATATACATTAACAAATAATTTTTAATATGAAAATTATTCCTATAAGATTTTCATAATCCAGAATATAGGCATAATTCAACCCTGTTATGTTTGAATTATTCCCATAATTTGAAATGTCTGCTGGACTATGTTTCACTGAAATTTAAAAAAAAAAAAAGGATAAGATTCTAACGTTCCTGTCAATTAAACTATTCTCACTTGTACTAGCATGATGAGAAAAGGAGCAATGGTTCTAACCGTGGTCTATCTAATATCAGCAACACCTGGGAATTCACAATAAATTCAAGTTCTCAGGTTGATCAGTAAAAATAATGAATCTAAAGTTCTGGTATGTTGAAGAAACCTTGCACATGAATTACATGCATGCTTAATTTTGAAAAATATCAAAATTTTACAGTGCAAGAAGACAGAATCTTCAAATGGTAAAAGGCTAATGAATCTGTTATGGGTTGAATATGCAAATGTCCCATAGAGGTTCATGATTTGAAAGATTGGTCCCAAAAAGATGGTACTGTCGTGGGGACTTCTGGAACCTTTGGGAGGAGGACATATCTAGAAGTGAGTCAAGGGGGCTATATCTTTAAGTGCACATCATCTCAGATCACTTTCACACTTTTCCCTGTCATGACGTGGACTTCTCTAGTCTGCCAGCCTGTCCCCATCATGATCATCTGGCAATTTTGAAACTGTGACTCCACAAACACTTCCTTACATTATATCTGTGAATTTTTTGGTTATAACAATACAAAATTTTGTAAAGGCAATAGGTAGCAAACATGAGTAGTTCACTGTGACTAAATCTGAATATGTGCTTCTTAGACCATGGAAACTGGTTTGTTGGAGGAATTCAGAGCTGCAAGCAATTGAACCCTTAGAAGGCTATGAACAGACATTGATGGGTGATTCTAGTGAAAACACAGAATACCAAGATTCTGATAGAGATATCCACTGGAAAGAATATGATCATCATGTTTTAGAAGGGCGGAGACTCCAATAAGAATCTGACAAGAGGAGATTCACGTTAGATGTGGGGAAAAAAATACACAGCTTGTCTTCATCTTCCCCATGGCCTGAAACACTGTGAGAGGTTTCATTTCAAGGTCATGACATATCAATGCAGCAAAGCATCCAGGCTTGTGCCATGGTCACTGTTGGCTTCTTTTAAAACAGTTTACATAGAGAGTAAGTAATACAAATCAGAACAATGGAATTTACAGTGATTGTAGTAAGCAATATCCACAGAAAAGCTATTTATAAGGTCCATAAGAAATATTCACGCAGTTATTTCCCATAGTTCATTCCCATAGTCTGTTCTGATAGTTCATCCACATAATCAATGGTTGTCATTAACTCATGTTTTTGTGAAATATAAATGAAAGAAGTTTCCTATGTTACTTCTCTGAAGTCACATTTATAAAACATAAATTAATCTTAGAAAATCCAATTAAAATTCCAGTTTAACAAGATGTATATAATTTGTGTTTTCCACATGCGAAAGTCTGCTGGTATCATGGCTTCAACATTACTGAATATGTCAGATTGAGTTTAGTATGAGGAGAAGAATAATTGTTAGAGGTTAAAAGTATTTTAGAACTCCTTTGCTAGCATTAGTAAATGAAAAATAAAAAAAAAAAATAATCAGTCTTTGCTATTTCAATTGTTGAGAGCTATTTCATCTATGTATGTATGACCTACATCCACAGTACCTACTTATTTTTATTTATAAATAGTTTTAGTTATTTGTTTGCAAGCAGAGAGAAAGAGAGAGATGGAGATACAGAGAAAATGGGTGTGTTAGAATCTCCAGCTACTGCAGGGAGGAGGGAAAAGATGTACCAACAAAGATGTATCCAAAGTATGTTTTTTAATAAAAAATAAATTAAAGAAAATGAATCCACAACAATTGTTTATTTCACTTTTACTTCACCATCTTTAGAATCTGTTAAGTTATAATGGTAAAGCCAAACTCTCAGAAAATTCGAACTCTTTTTTGGTTTTTGTTGTTTAGTTTTGCATTGGGAACTGATAGTGTTATAGGCTGTGGCAATTGCATTTGGTGTTTGTTAAATGTAAAGGGCAAGGGTTAGAATAATAATAATAATGGCAATAATACTTTATAGAGTATACAACTGACAGCCTATTTCTTTCCTGCCAAGAATTTGCAGAGTGAAATAACCTACAACCCATTGCTAATTTGAGTCTGTTGATAGGTTATTGTGGAATGATTGTCTTTCTTGTATTTTCCCTGAGGCGGCTGGAAAGCAAGGCACCTCGTTTAAATGATTTAGCAGCAAAGTTCTCTTGCCTCTTCCAGCTCTTCATTAGGCCAAACACTTTGTAAAGGAGCAAGATGAAAATCAACTCCTTTTGGAAAGCTGAAATGAATCTATTTTTCATTTCTTTGAGGTAGGCAGCATAGAATATGATTAATGTTTTGCTATAGGAGGCACACAGGATTAAATCCAAGTATTATAGCCAAAAATAGGCACAAGAGCACACATATATTTGGAAATTCATCATTATTTTCTCGTATACATCTATCTGTCATGGGAAAAAATTTCAACATGTTTCACTCATTTAAAATCTTTTACTGTGGCTGACCCAATGCTTTTAATGCCAGCATTTGGGAGGCAGAGGTAGGAGGATTGCTATGAATTTGGGACTTCATCTTGAGTTCCAGTTCAATGTGGTACCCTACCCTGAAAAAAAGAACCCAATAAAATAAAATAAAACCTTTTTTTTTTCAACTTGCATAACAGATAGGATATTATGTTGTCTTTTCCCATTGTCTTTACATTTTCATTCATTTATTCCTCTGCATTTTAGAGATAAATTCCTTCTTTCCCATTCTTCCTTGAATTTATTATTCCTTTCACTTACTTCATGCAGTCTCAAAACCTTCTCCTTGATGTCATCCCTATATAATCATTTAGATGCTAACTATGACAATGTCCTGCATTTGTAGGGATAGTGTTTGGAGAAACACCCATTCCCTCACTCACATTTTCTTTATTCACAGACTCTTTACACTATTACATCACTATAGGTAACATGCCCAGTTGAGACATCCTTGTTTGCTTTTGGTTGAGTTACATCACTAGAATTTTCTTGAAATAATTAGGAAATTCCATAATTTAAATAATGGAGTAAGAGACAAGCTTTATTAAAATTACCTCAGCATTTGTACAGACCAAACATAAAGGTATATGTAACTTTCAAAGAAGCTCAATTAGTAAAGACATGTACATAGAACATTCATATTTCCCAGTGGATTTCCAAGAATAATATATCATTTTTATTTGCTTTGATTTTAGATGTAGAAAAATTATTATTAAATAAAAATTGACTTATTTAATAGGAAAAGTGATGATAACTAAATTGAAGTTATGTTCCATTCTGGTTGAAGGATCATTTTGCTCTCTTGAACAGTTTCCTTGAAAATATTGTATAAATGAACCCAACATGGCTCAGGGAAATTTTGCGGAAGAGGGGGCAGAAAGAATGTCAGAGTCACATGTTGGGTCATGATTTGCAGAGACATTTATCATACCAATAACTGGGGGCTAACTCCACAATGCACGACCCATTTTCATTAACAAGTATGGTCTAATGGGAGGGGGTAGATCACAGATGAGCCTAAATAATGGTACCAAACTGCTTGTATTTACTGAAAAGAAAACTAATAAATTAAATTAAAAATAAATAAATAAATAAAAAGAAAATATTGTATACATTACTTATGAAGGCTAAATTTTAACTTTTGTAAACATGTAATTGTACAAAGATGGCACATATTCAATATGTCATCTTATGAATTTTGATCTCTTTTCAGATGAACAACAGGCATTTTGATCTCTCTCACAATAACAGACCACATTGAGTCAAGGGTCCTAGTCAGCCATGGAATTGCAAAGATAGATAAACAATACCCTACATTTCATACAATTGCTAAGTTTTAGCGTTCAATAGGATAGATGTATGAAATCTACTATGAACTTAGAATGTTTTAAATTTTACATGGATTTTCCAGAACATATGCCTATTGCAAAAATAAGAGCATGAACATATAGTACCTTGATTATGATGAATTTAACTACTAGCTGCCAACATAAAACCACAATACTACTTAGGCTTCCATGGCCATAAGACTTTATATAATTGGAATCCTATACTTTTAAGTTAGTAGTAGAAAAGAACATATAATTGTATATTATAATTTAAATCTGTGAATTGATATGCTTTTAAATTAGATTGAGTATTTTCATGTTCTCAGGATTTAGATTCCTTATCTCTATAACAGAGTAGTTCATGATTCTCATAAATGGATATGCAATTAACAAACAGAATTAACAATAGCTGGCCAAAGGAAGTAAGAACCAAATAAGTATGCTTTTACATGGTGTTTTCAAGGTCAGCAAGTCACATAGAAGATGGCAGAAGCTACCTTCCCCTCGAGTCTGTAAGCCAAAATAATCCTCCACATTTTTCCCAAAAGTTGCTCTTGATTGGGTGATTTCTGTCAGCAATGTGAACCTGACTTCAACAGACATGAGGTGGCCATGACCTAATGGCTTCACATTACCTGTCATTGTCTCAACAAGATCTGTACATGAAGACCAGCAAAACATAGAGCTCATCAACATTTCAACGTGAATGATGGAGAAGGGAAAAAAGTCTTCAAAATAGATTATGGACTAGTTGAAAGAAAAGAAGGATCTCACTGAAATTGAGAGGAGATCATGATCAAATTGACAAATATTGTCAACTTAAAGTAAAATCACTGGGATTTATTGTTTGTGTATGTATATTTACCCATGAAAATTATATATATATATATATATATATATATTACATTATAGTGTTATATTAAGTTATATAACATTGTTAGTAGGTCCTTTGATATAATGTTGAAAAAATTAACAAAATAAGTGTTCTTATTACTGTCTGTGCCAGACTTGAACTAATAAATGTCATTCATTAATTACCTGACATTCACAGTAAATTAGTAATCCTTTATTCCTCTTTAGTAATAGTTTTGCAGAAGCTTTGTTAAGGACTTCTTTTAGTAGGGTTATTTAAGATTATTTTCATACTAAAAATATTCTGAATATTCTTGGGCCCCCTGGTAGCTTGAAGGTATGTCTCCCATAGACTCAGGTGTTTTATTACAGCTTATAACTAAGCTTTCCAGCCACCTGGCTAGAGGTGTCACTGGGAATGGATCCTGGAGTATAACTCTCAGGTGTCACTGGGGGCAGTTCTAATTTCCAGGCCAAAGGCATAGGACAGCATTGTCAGCCCTGGGGTCACTGCTGTATGCTCCAGGTTTTACTTTTGATGCTTTTGGTTTCTGCAGTCTTTTTTATTTGTATCTCTCTGCTTGTACATATGGAAACAGATTCTTCTCCCATCTATAGAACTTGCCCCGGCATCTGCAATCTGAAATAACCCCTATCCTCTACACTGCCATACATCCAAGATTGGACATACCTACCAGCCATGTAAAACTGACTACAACGGGCTCCAAATGAACTAAAATAATTGACAATTATGCCAAGCCATCTGATACAATTCAAAGATGAAAATTATCTTTCATTGCATATGACCTCTTTAGAGAATTAGACTTATATAACTCATAAGCACTTCAGAGAAATACAGATCATGACTACCTATGGTACTGCTTGTGCTCCTGTACATGTGGCTTAGATTGTTGTCAATTTAGAGATGGAAGATTCATTTTTTTTTTTAAGGAGGAGTAAATAAATGTAGCCTATAAAGTTAAATTTCAAAAGTGATAACTTTCACATGCATGTGCAGCCACTGTGTAGTGCACAGTCACTCAGGAATAGAAATGAGCATTTTCCTAATCAATTTTCAAAAGTTGTACATGATTCATGCCATTTAGTTTTTATGGATATATGAAATTATGTTCTCTAGATGGTTGCGGACATGCATATCAGAAATACCAACACTTGGGAACTAGAACCAAGAGAATCAGGAATTCAAGGTTATCCTCACCTAGGAGGTTGAAGGACAGACTGGTTTACATAAAACTGACCCAAAAGGAAAGAAAGTAGAAAATGTTAAAAAAAAAAAAAAAAAGAAAAGAACATTTATCTGGGAGATAGCTCAGTGCTGGCCTGTGTGATAGTGCATGCTTGTGATTCCAGCAGTCGGTATTAACAGCGAGGCAGATTCCTGCTGGTCACTGGTCAGGCCGCCTAGCCTGCTTGGCATGTATGAGCCTGTGAGGATAGGTGTTTCAGGACAGGCGAACCAGTACTGGTGAGGAGTGAGAACAGTAGCTCTTTCCACGCAAACATATGGACCAGGGTTCAATCCCAGTATCCACTTAAAAATCTGGTTGTGTCCACACATGTCTCTTACCCTAGTGTGAGGGAAGTGGGGGCAGGAGAATCGCTGGAGTTGTCAGCCTGTCTGTGTGAAAATCGGCAGCTCCAGTTTCAATGAATGATTCCATTTCTAGGAAACAAGGCTGGTAACTGACAGAAGCTTTAGTTCTACTCTTGTCTTTGCACATATGTGCATACAGTATATACAACAAATATACACACACGTACACAAAGGTGTAAAGGACCTGAGAAATGATATCCAAGTTTTTCTGCAGGCTTCTACATGTATGGACATACATGTGAATGCACTTGACCACACACACACACACATGCAAACAAATACACTGCCATGCCCCAAACAATACACAGGCACAAAAATGACAATTAAAGATGAAAGACATAACTACTTGCTGGTAGTAGTTATAATCTGCCCTGTAGAACTTCTTCCTTTCTCCAGCCAACTTACTTTTTCCTTCTACACAAGTATCTTAAAGTCAACTACATAACTCGTAACAAAACATTGTTCCATTTTCTCCAACTCACTTACATATTAAGATGAAGAATCCTACTTTCGAGAGTAGAGAAATTCACATGGAAATAAAGCTACCTCAAGGTTTCTCCTAATGAAGCTTTCCACAAACCTATAGTAAAGCCTGCTCCTTATTTAGCAATTCCACTTACACCCTAAAATAATGACCTCCCTTATTGTGAGATTTTTCTAAAAACTGACACTTCTTCTGTGATCTCTCTCTCTCTCGTTCTCCCTCACACTCTCTGTCCCTTTCATCTATTTATCATGTATCTAATCTATCTATCTCTCAATCTATCTATCTATCTAAATTTATATCTATCAATCTGTCATCTATATGTATGTATGTATATGATGTTTCTGTCATTGTTTGTTTCCATCCAGTGGCCTCTATAATTTTATTTTATATGATTTTATTAAATGCAGTTTTACTGTCCTTTTACTAACTTATCACTCACTTGACCCACTTTTAATCTAACTTCTACACTACAACAGTGGTTCCATTTGGCTTTGTTTCACTTTTACTAAACTGACCACGTCACCATTTGTTCTGCAGTTCTCAGAAGTACCAAAGTCCTTCCCTTAAACCCACCAGACAGCATCCATATTCCGTGTCATGAATGTGCCACACAGCAGCCAAGTCCACGCTTCCTTTCTATACTTAATGACTGGCCTGGCAGCTTCCAGAAGCAATTGTCCAGCCCCCATAGAATACCTTACATACTAGTCTATGACCTATGAATTTCAGGACTAGGTTGAGAGGAATCAAAACAAGAGCTTCAGACCCTGATGAGTTTGTTCCAAACTTCCCCAGTTTACAATGAATTCATGAGCCCAAGCACTGAAATACAGAGAAAGTGGTTCTACCTCCATTATACACAGCCTCTATGACTAAATTCATAATCACTCAGAAGCAAAACTACATTCCTAGCTTCAAGAGGGTCATAACTAGAGAACCCCCAAAGGACTTTAATAATGAATTTA
Source organism: Jaculus jaculus (assembly GCF_020740685.1). Taxonomy (NCBI): domain Eukaryota; kingdom Metazoa; phylum Chordata; class Mammalia; order Rodentia; family Dipodidae; genus Jaculus; species Jaculus jaculus. Next base: position 84,583,234 of record NC_059114.1, read on the forward strand.
TGTTTCAGAATCAAAACAACAGCCCTCGATCCTTCCCTGAGAAAAATAAAACTTCTACCTAATATGTAGGAAACAACAACAAAAACAACCACAGATAGCTAGAAAAGATAATGTGCTAGGTTTACAGATCTCATCATAGAAATGAATCATGGCGAGAATGGAGTTCCAAAAATAAAGGTAAAAGAAAATAAAGTGATACCTTCAGGGGAACCAAATAATTCCGATAACAGATATTACTTACAGATCAGTGTACCTGAGCAAGGGAGGTGAAAGTAGAGGATTAGTGAGGGAGACATAAGAAAATGATGACATCAGAGAAGTAATGGAGGATGTAATTTGTGGGGTCTTGCTCATTATTTTAAGTAGTCTGTGTGTCTCTCTAATTTATAAGGGAAGTTACTGAAGCATACTGGACAAAGGAATGACAATTACTGACTTGTCTTTCAACATGACTTATGTGTTTTTTATGATTGAGGAGTGCACAGAGGGACACAGGGAGAGTCTTGAATGCTACTGAAATAAATGAAGGGCCATACTAAGAACTGTGAACAGCTGTTGTAGACAGCTCCTCAATTTTGGGATGAACATCCAACTAAACACAGTGCTTTGGGGAGGAAGGGATCTATTTCAAGTTTACAAATCCGGAACAAGTTCCATTAATGGCAGAAGAAGCTGGATCCCATCCATAAATACAAATCACGAGAGGAAGACCACCACTAGCCAGCAAACACCAAAAAAGCCACACGTAGCAGGAACCCTGCCACAGCTCAGGTTGCTCTTGGGATCTGCCCCCCCCCCCCCACTGACACCTTAGTGTTGGACTCCATTATCCAACCCCAGTGACACCTCCTGTATCCAGGGGCCTGGTAACCCAAGTTACAAGATTGATAAAACAACTGAGTCTATGGGGAGTGGCTCATGCATTCATATTCAAATGACCACACCCTAGGAACAGGGTCTGGGTCATGGGGCTGTCATTCACCTTAGTGTTGTGCTTTCAATGTGCAATTCCCCCCTAACAGGTATGTACATATGGGTTTGATACCAGCTTAGCTACATGATACTCCTTAGAAAGAAGAGAAAGAGAAGGAGGGAATAAAGATGAAAATTAACCAAAAGATTAGCTCAATGTAGGGAGAAGCTCTCAATTCTTCTATTCCATAGCTGTTCTAAATGCCTTCACAGGAGAATGAGAGAAGGATGGACTTCAACAAAGCTAGTGTATAGATGAGAAAACACTATCCATGGCTGCCTTAAATATAAGAGGAAAATATAATTCCAAGTATGCTGATAAAAAGGAGAGAAATGAAATGAAAGGAAAGGAAAGGAAAGGAAAGGAAAGGAAAGGAAAGGAAAGGAAAGGAAAGGAAAGGAAAGGAAAGGAAAGGAAAGGAAAGGAAAGGAAAGAGAAGGGAAGAAAGAAAATTTGGTGGGAATAGTGAGGAGATCAACCTCAGAAAGTTTGAGAGTAAGCTCATTTTCTCATATTTTGGCTATTTTATATGAAATATATCATATATTTATCCTACGTGAAGTGAGGAACTATAAGTATGCACCTAATATTCGAATGATAGTCTGCATAAGCAATTTGTAAATATGCTAAACAAAGATACTGATGCAGTTAAAAAGAGCATTATGAACGTACCACACTGTACCAGAATTCAGAATCTTATAGGACACGTTAAAATTTACCCTGCATCCAGACAGAAGTTTTATAATAAAGTATGAAATATCTTTGAATTTTACTTTGAAGTAAATTGATCCTAGGGGAGCTAAGTGCAGGACCTTCAATGTGAACCAACAGTCATGGCATGCATATCCCAAGGCAAGATCTGAATATGTTCCAAAAGAAATAAAATCACAGGAATTCTCACCTTCTAAAATATTTTCCTTGGTGTTAGTTTATTTAACTTCCCTTTTATATCATATGTAGAACTAGTCTCTCAGCAAATTCTATATGCACTTAAATATACACATCATTGATTAATTTAGCCTCCCGTTATTAATGAGAGCACCTCTCCAGGTAAACAAGTGTGAATTGTTAAAGAACTCAACTTTGTCTTTGGTCTTAAGAGTTATTGAGGATCAGTCTCTCTCTCTCTCTCTCTCTCTCTCTCTCTCTCTCTTTATTATTTGCTGATGTTTCCTTGGGAAGCATAACATTTTCAGAAGTCTCTCAGTACTAATGGCACACTCCAACCTTGATTTTATATATTCTTTACAATTGAGGTTTTTTGTTTTTGTTTTTGTTTTTGAGGTAGGGTTTCACTCTAGCCCAGGCTGACCTGGAATTCACTGTGGAGTCTCAGGGTGGCCCCAAACTCATGGCAATCCTCTTACCTCTGCCTCCTGAGTGCTAGGATTAAGGGTATATGCCAAGACGCCTGGCTTGAGGGTTGTTTTTTTTTTCTTAATAGGACTTATTTTAAAGTTCTGAAATGTTGTTTGAAGGCAGAAGATCTGATTAAAGTCTGGTAATTATTATTTATTCCATAAGAGTGTGACTGTACTTTGGTTCCCAAAGCAGTTTTTTTTTTTTTAATTTTACCTATTGGGTTTTAAAAATTACTAAATATTTTTTATTATTAGATATGGACATATTTTGTATGTAAACATCACATGTTGGTACTATCCTTCCCCTCCTCCCTGCCCCATTTCTGAAGAGGCCTTCCTCCTTGGGGTGCAGGTAAACCCCATGGGGATTGTGGGTCATTCGTTGTGGTGCTGGTCGGGGAGGAGAAGCAATGTCTCTTTGCAAAATCTCCCAACTTGTGGCTCTAACACTCTTTCTTCCCCATCCAAAGCAGTTTTTAGCACTAAGATCAAAGCCATGCACCAAGACTTCATTGATTCATGGCTTCTTTGTGAGGGTCTCAAACACCTGAGGCACATATTATTTGTGTTGTAAGAAAGGGATTTTGAAAGTGAAAGTTAGTTCAAAGTGGGAATGAATTTCATAAACATGAAATGTGTTCAAAGGTGCAACTTAGGGCTGGAGAGATGGCTTAGAGGTTAAGTGCTTGCCTGTGAAGCCTAAGGACCCCGGTTCGAGGCTCGGTTCCCCAGGTGCCACATTAGCCAGATGCACAAGGGGGCGCACGCGTCTGGAGTTCGTTTGCAGAGGCTGGAAGCCCTGGTGTGCCCATTCTCTCTCTCTCCCTCTATTTGTCTTTCTGTGTCTGTCGCTCTCAAATAAATAAATAAATTTTTTTTTAAAAAAAAAGGTGCAACTTAGAGGCTGGAGAGATGTCTTAGTAGTTAAGGCGCTTGCTTGCAAAGCCAAAGGACCTCAGTTTGGTTCCCCAGAACCCATGTAAGCCAGATACACAAGGTGGCACATGTATCTGGAGTTCATTTGCAGTGGCTGGAGGCCCTGGTGCGTCCATTCTCCCTGTCTCTCTGCCTCTTTCTCACTCTCTCACTCCCTCAAATAAATAATTTTTTTTTTTTTTTAAAGAAAGATGCAACTTAACCAGGTTTGCTAAAAGTAGGGATAAGTTTTAAGACTTCTATTCCCACAGTACTGTGAATCTTACATGACCTCTTCTGTAGATGACAGGTAATTATTTGGCATAAGAACCCCAGGATAAACTGCAGCACACACAGAAAGATGTCCCAACTAATTTTGACCAACAGTTCAAAAGTTTTTATTTTTTTTTTATTTTTCTTTTAGTTAGCATAAGAGGTTTGGGTGTCACTCATTGTGGAATATTCAAATACAACAAGTTTCATTGGATTATCCTCCTTCTTCTGTACCTGGATCGCCCTCTCTCTCTCTCTGCATGAACATGCCCACCAGTGATTATATGTCTCATGTGCCTACTTTCCCTTCTTCTACTCCGCTCCCTCACCATCTCTTTGTAACCGCACTCAGTTACTATGCCTATTCTGTCTTTACAGGCTTTACCAGTTTTCCTGAGGACATTTTGACTGCAATCATTTCTAGTTATTTTAATATTGTACTCTAGAAAATGAACACAGAAAAGTGTTTCTGAAAATCTATTCTTCTAGAAATCATCATAAACAAAGGAAAACATGTTAACTACAAAGCGTGATGTTAGCCATTCTCTGATATTAATAATAATTGCAACAGCTAAGACTGAAGTGAAATAGAGATATGGAAACCAGACTTTCAAGATGAGTGACCCTAGAGGAATTTGTTTGTCTCAGTTCACATTGGGGTGTTATATGATAAATACCTTCATAGGAAAATGAGAGAAGGCTATACCTGAACAAATGTACTGTTTAGACAGAAAAACACTATCCATGGCTACCTTAAAGCTAAAAGGAAAATGCAATTCAGAGTGTGCTAATAAAAGCAGGAAATAAAGAAGGAAGGAAGGGAGGGAAGAAAAGGAGAGGGAGGGAGGAAAGAAGGAACTAAGGGAATGTAAGAAATTAAAGGAGAGAGGGAGGGAAGGAGAGAGGAAAGGAGGAAGGGTAAAAGGAAGGAAAAAATGAAGGATGGAAGGAAGTCAGTCTAAAATACCTAAACAATATGTGACACATAATTCATGGATCATCTACAAATGTAAATTAAGTACAGAAAGCTGAAACATACATGATTGAAATCCGTCATGTGTGTGGAGCAACCATAATACTTACTTTATTTAATATAGTATTTTATATAGAATTTAATATAGAATTCATATAATTTAATATAGACGTTAATTTAGAATTAATATAGAATTTAATATAGAATGGATTATTTTCTGAGGATAAATTGTCAATTCAAGTTTTACAAATCCTCCTAAGTTCAACTGAAAATCAATTCAAATATGAAGTTATAAATCCAAAGCAGATAAATAGTTAATTATGAATTATTGTCAGTGAACATTCCATAGGCAATATGAGTACCAAAGTCTTAATAAAATTGGGTAGGAGATAATGTGCAACTTCAAATGGTCAAAACATTTTACATGTGAACAAGAAGATACCCAGTTTTATTAAATGCATAAAGAATTTCTTTTCATGTGGTAAATTTCATTTTATATATCTAAATAAAAATTGTGCTAAAAGAAACACAGGTCTAAGAAAGTAATAAATTTGAAGGCTAATCAAAAAACATTGCTAACAATTCATAATCAAAATAATGAAAAGAAAAAATTTGGTACATAATATTAATCAAATTTAGTGTAGATAGTTAATCATAGTCAAGACAATTCCATTAAATGCCAATATTATTGTCATGGACATTGATCATCATGTTACTGATAAAAGCTACAACTAATAATTTAATATTTCACATGAATAATACTATTTTAGAAAGTATTTTAAAACATAGTAAGGTCCTACTTTTTGAATAAAATGGTAATATCAATAATTTTTTGGTTGTTTATGTAAAGTATTTCTTAAGATAGTATTAGCTCCAGGAATAAGAACTGAGTTTTAAACATGCATCTGTATGCCACGGAGTAGTGAAACTTTTGACCAAAGACTACCTGTGGGAATATGGAAGGGCACAGTGCCTTGAATGAAGCCTGGGTCTGATAAGTGTAGAAAACTGATTGGCTGCTGCTGATGGAGGCTCAATAGAAGAGAGGAGCAGAGAGGACGAATTAGCTAGAATGCAGCAAAGAGAAAACAGCAGGTGACAACAAACTAAAATATGTATAAGCATAACTGTTTATCATTTCCAACTGGAGAAAGATTAAGTCTACAGGTGTGTGTGTGTGGGGGGGGAGGTTTCCGTGTGTGAAAGTACATGCGCTCAAAGAGGCATGAACGTAGGCACGGAGATAATTTCAACAATGTTAATAATAATTTAATATTCAATATTACTTTTAGTAGAAAATCAATAGATGGAACATAATACAGTGTAGACTGGGTACCAAGTCTTACATTTTATTCTTTAGATGAATAGTTCATTGGTAGGGATTTGTGTGAATTTTAATATTCATGACCTACAATTTTATGAACAAAATAATTTATAATAGTTTTCAAAGGAAACAACATTTTCGACCTTTTTGCTGTTTAGGATAAAAATGATAAAATGATATATGATAAGAAGTAAAAAGAAAAAGTCATTTTTCTTTTTTAAATTTTTGTTTATTTTTATTTATTTGAGAGTGACAGAGAAAGAAGCAGAGAGACAGACAGAATGGGCTCACCAGGGCCTGCAGCCACTGCAAACGAACGCTAGATGCATGAGTCACCTTGTGCATCTGGCTTACGTGGGTACTGGGGAGTCGAGCCTTGAACCAGGGTCCTTAGGATTCACAAGCAAGTGCTTAACCACTAAGCCATCTCTCCAGCCCTACAAAATGATTTTTCAAATCACCTAAATTATAAAGTTTGCTCAAGTGAATTCTAGAGATTCAACTAACGTATATGACATGATTAACAACAAAAAAGGAATTAGGGAATGGAGAGATGGCTCAGAAGTTAAGGCACTTGCCTTCAAAGACTAAGGATCCAGGTTTAATCCTACAGCACCCACATGAGCCACAAGGTGGTGTATGTGTCTGGAGTTTATTTAGTAGCTAGAGGCCCTGGTGCTTCCATTCTCTCTCTCTCTCTCCTTTTTATTTCCTCTCAAATAAATATATATTTTAAAAATAAAAAAAAAAATTAAAGGTATTATAGAAATACAGATGAAAAAATAAAATGATTCTTTAAGCAACACTTAAAACGGAATAAAATAATGGCAGGCGTTCACAAAAATCAGTGATTTAAAGAGAAGTGAGGCAACATGTTAAAAGGCAAATCAAAGAACTAATGTGGGATTCTTGTTATATTAATTTTGTAACTGGGCATTAATTAACATTATTGCATGTAAAATAATTAGTATCTGAGAGCTACTTCATGACATTTAGTATACTAGTCACAGTAATTAGTACAGAAACCACGTCAAAATTTAGCGCAGAGGTGGGTGGATAGTTGAGTGAGGAAGAGTGCTTGTTGCGTTGGCATGAGAATCGAGAGGGCCTGATGGGCTCACTGGCTGGCCAGTCTGACCTCAAATAACAGCTCCTGGTTCCGTGAGAAATTCCACCTCAAGGAAGCCGAGTTTAAGAGTAATAAGGAGGACAACCGACATTCTCCTTGATCCTCTGCACCCAAGATCACCGGGCATGTGCTTCTGCATCCACTGTACACACCACAGTGTACAGACGCACACACACACTCACACATAAATGTACAGAAAACTAGATAAGGCTTCAACTACCCTCTCCTTACAACCACAAACAAACAGACGACTCCTAATTGAACTTGTGTTATGAGATACCTGACAGAGGCTCAGTTTTCAGGACAAAGCAGCAGATCTTGAAGAAAGGGAAGCTCTGCACATAGAAAGTCCTTCTGAAGAAGTTGCCTTGAATCAGATACCCTAAAAATAAGGAAATAAGTTCAGAGAGTTTAAGAAGAAAGATAGTAAGTAACAGACATAGCAAAATAGCCACACAGAAAACTGTGATGACTATTTAAATTTGTCTCACATGTTATTTCAAACTATATTTTTTCTCTAAATCTTAGCAGATAGTAATTTTACAGAATGATGATTTTCATTGTGAAATTTTTCTTTGTATATGCCATGAACTTTGATCATATGCAGTGTCATCTTTAATTCTTACAAAAGGAAATGCAGTGGAAACTGTGGTTGATCCTCAGTGTCATTTATCAGAAAACATCATGACTTTTAGCAAACAGAATCTCACTGTATATTTTATAATCTATATAATTTAAATGCATAAAAATAATATTGTATGGTATTTTCATTCTTAGTGATTTTCTATAATAAACTATGGCTAAAATAACATTTCTTTATGAAGTAAAAATAATATGCATATATATTTCACATAAGAATCCAATAAAATGAGAAAACAAAATCAGAAGAAAATGTGACTTTGAATAAGCTATATATCCTGTGTTGAATAATGTTGTGAAATATGTAGTGTTCTAAGTCTGAAGTGTTGGACTTAAAATATGTGACCAATAAAACTGAAAAATAGCAGAAGACATGCACTAAAAAAAAAAAAAATAACAAAATGTATATGGGCCCATATGTTGGTGTCATGGTTTCTTTAGGGATTCTGATTTTATTCACTATGATAAAAATCAAATATAATATTCCCATACAATAAAAAATGCATGGGAAAACTGGGCATGGTGGCACATGTCTTTAGTCCCAGCACTTGGAAGGCAGAGGTAGGAGGACTGCTGAGAGTTCAAGGCTACCCTGAGACTACATAGTGAATTGCAGGTCAGCCTGGGCCACAGTGAGACCTTACGGGGGGGAAAAAAAAAAAAGCAAATGACTCAGTACATAGTTTTCCATCCTGCTTTGAAGCGATCCTGTGTTGTAGTGTCAATGGCAGTCAGTTTTCAGAAGTGGTCACATATTTGTGTACAAACAGTATGACTGTATGACCTGGTTTGTATTTGGTTGTCATTATTACAGAATACGTAATGATACCTATACACATCGTTACTTGAGTGCAAACTACGGCAGACCGTTTCTAAACTCTCGTTCAATACTGCCTCTGCATGGAAACACTCAGGAGTTGTTTCAGTATATAAAACATGTCAGGCTCACTAAATGACAACCATATCTGTGACTCCTTTAATTGCCATTTAAATTCATATCACTAAAGGATATGAAATCTTGTGTCAATCACTATCTACATTGAAAAATAAATTTAAAGCCTTAAGGAAATATTGACTCATTTTTGCATATACTTACACATTTGTGGTTTGTTGTGTTAGATTGAGCCAAATTAGATGTGAAGTTTGATTAAATAGGCTATATTTGATTGTCATTTTTCAGAAAAGGAAGACATGAATGGAATTTTTTTTTACTTTGTGATTCTTGTTTCATTATGTTTAATATAATTTTTAAGCTGCCTGTCATCATGCAATATGTTTGAAGCCATCAAATCATTTCTAAATTGACATACCTCAGATAGTACAATATATTACAATTTTTGCATACCAAAAATCCCAGTATAATTTATACTCTATAAATAAGAGAAAACTACACCTAACATTCCTATAAATACCACAGAGTTATGACTACATGAAAACAATTTCAATATATAACCTTTCTTGCATGCTCAAAGGAGTAGAATTCAGGCTGGAAAGATGGCTTATCCCTTAAGTCACTTGCCTGAGAAGCCAAAGGACTCAAGTTCAATTCCCCAGTGCCCAGGTAAGCCAGATGCACAAAAGGCTGCATGTGTTTGGAGCTCCTAGCATTGGCTAAAGGCCCTGTCATGCCCATTTTCTTTCTGTCAATTTTAATTCTAAAATAGAAATTATCTCCATGGAATAAAAATTGAAAAAACATCCATCACTAGCCCCATGGGCCAGACATACAGCTACTCTTTGGATTTTGCTTTGCTGAGTTTTGGGCTTTCTTTGATCCCATAACTCCTTGTTATGCCCCCTTTCCTTCTGTTTTAGGTGAAGAAGGTTTACTCGGTGCCATTCTATGTTGCATAACTTGCTTTTTGTTTGGTACATGAGCTCATGGTTAAGAAATTTCCCAAGACTAAAAAGAGACTCTGAAATTACACCTTTGAGTAGGGTTTGGATAGTGAAATATTATGTGCTTAACGTCAGTTGGACTGAAGGTCTGTTGCGCTGATATATGGCAGGAACCTTTGGCAACAAGTGATGAAAGGCTGTGGCTTAAATGTGTTGTTTGAGGTTCACATGGACAAGTGGTGTTCTTGTGATGGGATGGCTGATCTGTGATTGTCAACGTGACAGGATTTCCATGGGCTGGGATCCCTCGCTGAATCAAACGTGGAAATACAGCTGAACAGCACTATGCATCCTTCTCTGCTTCGTGGTTTGGGACACAATGTGACCAGCTCTGCTCTTGCCACCATCATTTGTAACCTATAATCATAAACTAATATAAACCCTTTCTTCCTTCAGTGGTTTCTGGTCAGGTATTTGCTCACAACCATGATACAGTAACTCCTACAATGGTGTACTATATTACGTATGCTTAGATGAACAGCTATGAAGACCTTTAGGTTGTTTCTCTATCAAAAAATATTTTCAATATACAAAGAATGTCATTGCCTTTTGCTTTTGATTTTCTTTTTTTATGGGAGACAGAGGGAGAGAAAGAAAGAGAGAGAGAGAGAGAGAGAGAGAGAGAGAGAGAGAGAGAGAGAGAGGAAGAAGAAATAAAGAAAGAAAGAAAGAAAGAAAGAAAGAAAGAAAGAAAGAAAGAAAGAAAGAAAGAAAGAGAGAGAGAAAGAGAGAAAGAGAGAAGGAAAGAAGGAAAGAGAATTAGCCTGCCAGGGCTTCCACCCACTGCAATCAAACTCCAGGTTCAGCACTGGTGCAACATGCATGACTTTAACCATGCATTAGCTTGTGCACCTGGCTTATATGTGATGATCTGGGGAGTCAAATATAAGTCCTTAGGCTTTGCAGAGAGGTGTCTGAACCTCTAAACCATCTCTCCATCCCAAACTTTATATTTTTGTTTTTTGAGGTAGAGTCTCACTCTAAACCAGGCTGACCTGGTACTCGTTGTTAATCCCAGGCTGGCCTCCAGTTTACAGCCGTCCTCCGACCTCTGCCTCCACGGTACTGTGAATACAGGTGTGTGCCGCCATGCCCTGCTGCCTTTTACCTGTTCTGTCAGTACAGAAGAACGATGATGAAAAATATTATAATGGGATAATCTTATTTTTAAGAGAAATTTTCAGCAAATAGAAAAGATCCATGAATAAGTCCACTAGCTAAAATATAGGATCCTAAACCATTATTGTGGATTTTATATGGATAAAACAGACATTTATGACATAAATTTAACACAAAATTTTAAAAAAAGTCTGGGTGAAGGAACACAGAACTATTCGTTTAGGATAAGTAGAATGAGTTAATTGACTATGATTTTTAATCTATCTACTTATTATAATGTGTCTCATACAATAGCATTGCGCAGCACATGCATACACATAATGACATAAGAAATAAAGCAGATTTTAAAAGTTAGTAAAACAATTACTGTAGAAGCTTAATTTTTTGTAGATTTTCCTGATGGTTCTTTTCTTCTTCATTTATGGATTCAAATGTGAATTTGACACTTTATGTCATGAAAAGTAATATTTCATGTTTAGGACAGGTCAAGGTAAGGCAATCATAGATTTATGACTATGCCAAGATCATTATGTGGCTAAAACTGCATCAAAATCATGAGAAATCCTTAGTCAGCTCCTCGCATACCCTGAGCTGTTCATCACTGGAGGTGACTTTGATCTTAATAACCATCCACAGCACCACCGTTCTCAGCCACAATTACCATGTTCCTTATAAAACATTTCTGAATTGAAAATGGTGAAGATTTAAAAACAAAACTTTACCTACTATATTACAGCAGGGACATGTTCCACATGTCTTAGTTAAAATCCAAGAATATACTGACTCAATTAAGAAAGACGTAAGCAAACCGAGGAGCCTAAGCAAGGATGCACCATGCTAGAAAGCAGTAATTCAAACAAGTTTTTTTCTACAGTGCATTAGAATTAATCGTCTTCAGTGAAGCACCGATTTTTAACTTATGTTAAACTAAAACTAATGTTTTATAATGTGCATTTTGTGAATGCAAATATTTCAAAGATAGAATATATAAATATATTGATCTCAGCATAATGTACAATCATATAAATATTATTTTACATATAGGTGCAAATTCAAAAATGAAAGAAAATAATTTGTTCCTATTTATTTACCTTTATTTTATAAAAACAATTCAAGTTTATGATGCCTAATATTTCTAAGGATAGAAAATATACATATATTGACCTCATCATTATGTATAATCATATATATATATATATATTCCTTTACATATAAATGCACATTCAAAAAAGAATTTCTTATGTTCCTATGTATTTACCTTGCTTTGCTAAAGACAATTCAAGTATCTGATGTGAAAATATTTCTAATAATAGAATATATAGCTATATAGATATGAGCATAATATGTAATCATATAAATAATCTTTTATGTATAGACGCAAGTTCAAAAAAGAAAGAATTCCTTTTATTATGTTCCTATTTATTTACATTGCTTTGTTAAAAGCAATCCAAGTTTCTGATGTGAAGTTATTAATAAAGTGGTGTGTATATTATGTTCATGACATGAGCATACACAGTGTGTATTTAAATGTATGTACATTTAAACAGGTCCGATATTGGTCTGCTACTCATGCAGCTTAGCTGTTAACAAGAATGATAGGGTTTTAATACAATATAACCATCAGAAGAGTAATAGCTTCACAAAATTTCAAAAAAAAATAGCTAGAATGAATGATTTTCTGCATTACCTGAAATGATGATTGTTTTTCTTTTCCAAGATGCTGACATGGGGAAAATGTTTTATAACACTGTCAGGAAAATCATTTGTATAATCAGAGTGTACAAGATAAGGTGCATGACTTTTTTGTGGATTACTTTTTGGCAAATAACACATATAATACAGGAATGATATTAAGCTTCCCTTCAGTGATAGAAATTTGTAATCCAAGGGAGCCAGTGAGCATTCCAGAGGCAGACTTGTCAGTATAAGGAAATGAAACATGAAAGATAATAAACAGAGGAACATAATTGGCTGACTCTAGGCTTTAGGAGACAAGGCCAGTAACCATGACCATAAATAACTATAAATATAAATATATGTGTAAATGTTTATAAATCACACACATGTGTATATACTATAATCTATATCATATATGTACCATATGATATGCAATTCTAGGTATATTGGTATATAGAATTATATACATAACAAAAATTATACAATAAATTAAGATTCTTGGGTTCTTTTGTTTGTTTGTTTCAGGGAGGGCCTTACTGTAGCCCAGGCTGACCTGGAATTCACTATGTAGTCTCAGGGTGGCCTCAAACTCACAGTGATCCTCCTACCTCTGTGAAAATTGAACTTCACCCAGAGAGACCCCTAATAGGAATGCAATTTGTTTTGATAAACAAGTAAATATGAAAGCTCGTGCATGTGGTTGCACTTTTGCTTAATAGATAAATTAACAATATGATAAGTCATGCTGTAAATGAAAAATCAAAGCATGAACTCAATTACAAAAAACAACAATATACTCCCTTCAGATACATTTGCTTTGAACAGAATTCATCCTCAAAAGTTATTTGTAGCATACTAAGTTTCAAAGTTAATTAAAAATAGATACCCAATTTGTCTACAATGAAAAACACATCATATACATCTGAGGAAAAAAAGTCATATAATTTCCTTAACACAAATAAAAAAAAAAACATAGTAAACTGCCCTAAAAGGTTCTGAAGTAAGAACAAGAGTGTTGGAGCACTAAGAGCATGTAAGGGTTAGGAATAATGTAGTAGATACTTGTAGAGCCACATAGAAGGCCTCAGAGATCAAGAGATGTTGGACTACAGAGTAAGAAAATGGAGAATCTGGAGGAATTCCCGACCGCTAATGAAGGGTGAATAATGCTGTACTGAGAGATTGATACCCAGAGCTCTGGAGGAAGGAGAAGATTAAACTATCTATCAAGAAAGAGTATGTAGAATCAGTTATGACAGTTATTTTCTATTTCAATGATTATAAAATTATCCCTAAACATAATAATTCTTAGGACTTTGACCCATTCCTGCAGAAAATGGCTGTCAGAGAGTCACTTCAGAAAGAAGATGAAAGATTTGATGGATGTATGAAATGGTCGAGGAAGAAGGTTTTCTTGAAGTTGTTAAATTGAGAAAAAAGAGGGCATTAAAGAGGAGCACGGTCTGTGACTGAAACCTTTTCTTTCCTCAGTTGACACAGGGATATAATGTTTTCTTCACATTTCTAGCAGTTGGGAGTTATGTTTTCTTTCTAGTTGCTTGAAGCATAGATTTTTAGTTAAAGTCAGGTTTTTCTTTATTCTGTTTTGTCTTCTGTAGCAGGGAAATAGATCAGGGGTTCTTAAACTTTCCTGTTTATCATTCTGTTTGTCTAAGACTTTTTATATAACTCTAGGCAGAATATATATGTAATTGTGAAGAGGTCACATATAAAACAATTCTAGTTTATACATAGATTTTACCATTTAATAAAGGCAATTTCAGGTTTGCATACTCCAGATAGATCTGCATGTTTATTTTATACAAAGACTCAAATCTTGGTGGAATAATTAATTCTGCAAGATGTAGAACACTTCATCCTCTTTCAGAATGGATTACTATTTTAATTTTATGATCCTCAGCTCTGTATCACGCCTTTTCACATAAATGTGTAGCATGGAATGCCAGAGTCATGGTTAGAATTATTTCATAAATCTTTTGAAATTCTGTCCTAATCCCAAGTGGCAATGCATTTGACAGTATTTTATGAAGCTCAAGGTAGAAATTCAAATACAAGATTTTAAAGTCAAATATTTAATACAATATGTTATAGTTAATTTCTCATTATTGAGACAAGGCACCAGTCTGAAAGGAGCTAATGGAAGAAAAGTATATTTTTTTTTGGCTTTACTGTCTCTAGGATAAAGTCCATGAGGGCAGGGGAAAACATGGCACAATCAGAGACTATAATCAGCTCTGACACAGCATTCGGAAAATAGCAGCAGGAGAATAAGCCAAACTCCACAAGGAGGAACAGGCTAAAATACCTTTAATCCTGCCCCAAACAACACACCGCCTCCAGCACACTTCACCTCCCAAACTGCCCTCCACTGGGGACCAAGCATTCAACACAGATGAGTTTAGAGGGGACATGTATTCAAAGCAAAACATCCTGCCATTGGCTCACAGAAACAGATGAATATTTCCTATGTAAAATACACTGCATTCAACCTAACATTAAAACTCCACCTAGAGGGCTGGCTTAATAATGCTTAAGGCACTAGTCTGCAAAGCCAAATGATCCAGGTTCAATTCCCCAGTACCCAAGTAAGCCAGATGCACAAGGAGGCATAGGCATCTGGAGTTCTTTTGCAGTGGCTAGTGGCCCTGGCATGCCCAGTGCCTATTCTCTTTTCGTCTGTCTCCTCTCTCTCTCTCTCCTTGAAAAAAAATTATATATATATATATATATATATATATATATATATATATATTAAATATAATATATAATATATATTATAAATATAATATATATAATAATATATATTATAAATATGGTATATTTAATATATTGTATATATATTAAATATGTATATTTAAAGTCCACCTAGGTTTTATAAATCAAAGCATTGCTCAAATAGCTCTATTGTCCAAGGTCTCTTAGCTGTAAATCTGTGAAGCGCACAAAGAGAACATTCACACTGAAATATGTTGTATTGGGCATAGCAAGGGAAAATTGAACCAATGCAAGATCAAAAACATCAAATCCTGTACAAACTGAAATTCGTGAACTCCTTGCCTCATACCATTTTCATTTTAACATCTTTTTGGATAAATAAGCACTACAATAGACACATTTGGATCTTTCCTTTGTGTTCAGTACTATTTGTGATGTTGGGAATGTGACAAGTGAGACTAAAGAGCGCCATGGTTGCTGACTTGCTGCTGAAGTTTTTCTCACACCCTTCTGCCTCACTTGCAAACTCTGTGTAAGACTCCAGTGCTCTAACAGGTCACTTGTCACTCCATCTACACTGGAAACAACATTCCAGTCTGTTAAGCTTTTGGATTGAGTGTTTTACTAGTAAGGATTTAATCTACCATATATTTCAACATAATACAATGTTAATGAAAGAAGCCTGTCTCAAAAGCATTAATAAATCTACAACTAGGGTAACATTGGGGACCTACTGGAGGCAAAACGTTTCACACAAAGCACACTACCCACTCTCACAGCTAATCCGAGTCACCCCAAAGGTCCCACATGGGAGACAGGTCAATGTGTATAACTAACATGAGATCATCCTTACATTTAATAAAGTGGAATGGAAAAAATATGTAAATTTTATTATTTGATTCAAAATTAATTACATAGTGACATGTTATGATGGCTGGTGGATTTATAAATGACAAAATGATATATATTAAAAAATAAAGTAGATTTATGTGAATAAGGCACTAGTTTGTCACAATTATTTAGGAGACTACCCCTGAGAAGCATTACACACTCTGTTCTCAATAGTCAGTCAAACAGGAAAATTTGTTGAATGAAAAGGTAGTATAATGCAAAGAGTTTCTCAACTTGAATAATGTATTAGTTGCTTAATAAAATGACACATATATATATATATATTCATCTTTCTATAAGTTTTTCCTGTGTGCTAGCCCTCTCCTGTTAAGAGCATCTTCATCATATATTAACATAAACAGCAAATATATTTTACTGATTTATTATACAATTATTTATATTATTTAATTATATATAAACCAACTGATGGAAGAGAATCTAAATCGGGTCGAGTTTTCTTACTTTTTATAAATTAGTATAAGAGAATAAAGTTAAGGGAATTTAAGTCTCAACAACATATGGAAATCACTCATGTAATTAAGAATTATTTATTTATTTATTTTATTGTACCTATGTCACAGTCTCCCTAAATTCATGCTCAAAAACTTTTTGTCTTAATGGAGTAACCACTGGTAACCTTTAAAACTTGCATCAGTGTTTTGTTACTTCTCTACAGGTACTACAAAGGTCCAGCATTTATGAAGGAAATGAAGATTGATTCATGTATTATTGATCTCACTCTTTCCCTGTTTCTATATCATACTGTCTGAGACTTGTTAATTTATGAGCAAGAAAAGTTTGTTTCTCATAGGTATGGATACTACAAAGTCTAATGTGGAGGTTCCACTTGGTTCAGTGTTGGGAAAGGGATGATCTCTGCATCCTCTGGATGGATGAACAACTCAGGTCTGTAGTAAAAGAAGGAGCAAACCACCCAACTGCTCATGCACTGACCCGTGAATGGGAAGCCTGCAAGCCCTGACCATTGCCAAAAGACCCCTCACAGCTTGATACCTCCAAAATGGGAGGTGAATCCTCAATATGAACTTTGGTGGGGATGCACACGTTCCAGCAAAAGCATCCCCTCACCACAACACAAAGGTTCTGTGATCGCTTAGGCTGGCTTATATGGCTTTCCTACACAGTTCTGCTGCCCTAGCGCTGACCTCTGAGCTTCTAGGCGGATGTCGTTGCTGATCCACTGTTAGAAGGAAAATTGATAAAATTTGGTATTTACTATTCATATTTGCCAAACATTTTTGAGACATCATGGCCATTTCTTAGTCCTGCTATAGATGCTACAAACCTTCATCTATACTATATTTGATTTTTCATTGATCACACGCAATAATTTTAAACTTTTTTCCCAAACTCTTATAACCTTCTAATAGATCATATAAACTAGGTACTTACTTAGAAAGTAAAAATTAGTTGGAATATAAAAAATATGCCCAGTTACTTGGTGTGGTGGCACATGCCTTTAATCCCAGCACTGAAGAGGCAGGGCACTCAGGAGGATTATCGTGACTTTGAGGCCACCCTGGGTCTACACAGTGAGTTCCAGGTCTGCCTGGGTAGAGTGAGGCCCTACCTTGGAAATAAATATGCCAAGTAACACAAGATCAAATATCTATCTGGGAATTTAGCATAAGGTAAATACATCCCAAGATAAGTGGCCAGCATAAAGCCACAAATGTAAGTGTACTCCTTGAATGGAGCTTTTTTGTTCACTAAAAAACTACACCAACTTGTATCTCTATAATATGGACTATTACCAATATTTCACTTAGAAACTGCACACATCAGAATAAAAGTCCTACTTTTACCTAGAGTATTTGAGTGAAGTTTCCTCACAAACAGATCCTGCCACATGTAGTTGAAATTTAAAGCATCAGATGTGGTTTCTGGACACTTCTCTTACAGTTTCCAAGGAAGCAAAATTCAAAGTTCACTGAGAAGTCCAGACACACGATTATCAAATTTCACATGGACGAATCATCTTACAGGCTATCTGAAGACAATTAATTAGGCACTAAAATATGATCAGACCTTAGTGTGCATCAGGACCATGGGCACCAAACTAGAACGAGACGAGATGAGAGCATAAGGAGGGAGAGGGGAGAGGAGGAGTTACTGAACATTTTAGGAGAGGGACAGAATACAAGGGGGTGACCATGAAGGGGTAGTGATAGTTGGTGTGGAGAGAGAATTACATAGAACTTAAGACAAAAAGAATCAGTTCCACAGAAATATTCCTTCTTTCTAATATTCATACAAGATATGACCAACAATAAAGCAGAGGGTAAAAATTCCAGACAGAAGGTTGAAAAGCTTAACCCTCAAACCATGGACTCTGGCCAGCGAATCCAAGGCCCAGAATTGTGTTTCTCCTCAACCCCTAGCAATCTGTTGGCCAAGTGGATCCATGAGATTCCCAAAACAATGTAGAATTTCGCCAAAACACCTGATTACCTGACAGAGGTAACAAGCAACTCACTATGGCTGAAGATACCACAGACTCCTATCACAGGACTTTGGCATACCAGGCTGGAGCCAAAATAAAAACCTGTTCCCACCTGACTAGTCCCCATAGTTCTGCAAAACACTATGGAATGTGCTGGAAGAAAACAGTTACTAACAGCCTGAATAAGCCGGGGACCATGCAGTCTAATACTTCAACTAACCAGACAAGAGACACAAACTCATGCAATAGTGGCACATAACCTCTAAGGGTAACCAATTGTTCTCTGTGGGAAAGCACTCATAGCTAGTTCTGAAAACCAATACCGAATCCCAAGGTTAGGAAATGCATAGACTTCAGAGAGAAGCTTTACCTGCTCTGTGGAAAAGAAGAGTGGGCTTTCACAGCAAAATGTCTCTCAATTAACTTTGCATATCCCTTTTAGCCGAAGCTCCTCGCACTCATGGTTGAAGACAGAGGAAACAGAGGAGAACCAAGGCTAATCAACAACATAAAAAGATGCAAACTGCCCACCAACAGACTTGTCAGTTCTACCAGATCTGCCAGGTTCCAAGAGAAATTGCAGAGGAAGAGGCAGCATGAATAGTGTTCTTACTGCTAGCCTGACAGCCAGCAGGAGGGTGATGGTGACAGACACAGTGATCAATCTCAACCCATCAAAACAGAAATCCAGAGGGTACAAAGAACCCAACACTAAATCATTCTGCCAATTGACCTGCCACGGCTCATGGAACATTGTAAAAGAGGGAGTGTTAATACTGTACACACATGCACACACGTGTGCACATGCACATGCACACGCATGCACACACACACACACTACAAGGGGTTAAAGATATGTCCTGTCCAGTCTAGGTAAATTTCCCACTAGTAAGCTCTGTCCTCGACACTATTTTTACTTCTATTTGATACAATATCTTGCTATATTTCCCAAGGTACATTTCATTTCATTCTGTAGCCTAAGGAGACCTTGAACTTGTGCTTCTCTTCCCTCAGCCTCCAGAGAATCTGACATTTGTTGTTCTTGCCAACAGACTCACCATCTTTGTGTATCTTGAAATATATCTGAAGACGATAGGGCAAACTTGCCACACCTTTGTCAGCCTAATTTACGTACAAGTGTCTTTGTTTTGTTTTTATGCAGCTTTCTTTAAATGCACAGTATCCTAATAAAAAGACTAACTTTAAACAGCTTTAAATTAAGAAAAATAACTGCACCTTACTAAAATCTATAAAAATAATTACTTATACCCTTACTAGAAAAAGTGATCTTGCTCAATTTCATAAGTAGCACAGATAATAGATAATAAGCAATGTTTATAACTCCCATTCTTTCCCAGCATCAAACTAGTCTTTCTTATGTATATTTATTTATAATAAATATTCAGAGAACTGCACAGTGTCATGTTTGCTTTGAGCTCTTAAAACACACAACATAGAGTTATGACTTATGTGGAATATTGTACATTCCCCAGACATCCTATGCAGTTGTTTGCATACCATTGCAGCGTAGAAGTGTCCCGACAAACAGATAGCCAGGGCTACCCAGAACATATTTCTCTTCTTTTCCCTTTATAACTCTGCTGCTGGACATTTCAAAACTGTAAATTTGCTTATTGGAGGACAGGGAAAGAAATTTAGAGTCAACATTAAAGTCATTTCCTATGAATTTCTTATGAGTCCATTAGCAACTTGATTCTATCAAACTAAACTCAAAAAATATCAGAAAAATACTGTAAAAATGCTTTTCTTCTTTTTGGTGCTTCAGAGAAATTATGAAATTTACTTGCAAAATGTTCATAAAGTCAAGGAAGTACACTGTAGTAATTACTGAGAGTTTTCAGATACTTCTAATGAACTGTGATAGACTACAAATTTCCCTATAATTATAAAGTATCTCTCCCTTCATACTTTGTATTATTGGGATTTAGATAACAGGATACAGTTTTGGAGAATGAAAAATGATTCCTATAGCCTAACTTGAATACCTGGAGAGATCTGGGAATGCTATAAAGGAGAAAATTTACTTGGAATCTATTTTAAGTTTTCTGACACCTATCTATTTAGCACATCGGATCCTGCTGACAAGAAAATGCTCACCTTTGAGTGCCTTACAGATTTGCAAAAGCATCTGGAAGAGCAGAAAAGATAGCAGTTAAAGAATTTAAATGAAAGCACCCTGCTTGAGTGGAAACAAACATTCTCAGGAATCCTAAGATTAGTGTATGAGAATTTACTACCAGGGTAGGCTACCTTTCTGTGAGTTGTCATGGTTTCCTGAGGCTCCACAAACCATAAGACTATTGCCACCGTTGCTGGGTAGATGTGGAACTTAGATGAGAAGTCCCTATTGTTGAAGATACTGTAAAATTTGGTGGCAGAAAATGGAGAAATCAGTTTGAGACTGAGCTGAGAGCTCCTTCCTGTTTGATGGCTGTTCTAGTGATGCACCATGCAGGCTGTGGAGGCTGGTAGAATTGTCACTGCTTGGTGATTGTCTCGTGCTACATCATCAACCTGAGAGGCAAGAGGTGTCCTTGATGCAACAGTGGCTAGGCTATAATGATCACAGCCAGCTGCTTTATGATTGGATTTAAGGCCCACAACACAGAAGGGAACTCAAGTGCAATGCTCTAAGACAAGGGGAAGACTGAGAGAAGTCAAAGGACACCATGGGAAGACATTACAATTGTATTTTTTTTAAGTGAGTATAATGTGGGCCTCAAATTTCCCTGTAAACATTGTGTCTCTGCCCATGAATAAGTGGTGACTCCAGCTTGGTCGTGGAGGGAAGCTTCTTCTTTGTGGTGGGTAGTGATTACTGCAGAGTGGTGAAAAATCATGAAGTAACTTGCTGTGGCATCGTGAACCAAGGTTCATCTATAGATGGAATAAAATTATGATCTGTCTATATTACTCCTTTCACATCCGCCACTGTAGGAGAAATTGTGGGGGAAAGTTGGAGGAATGGGTGAAGACTTTAGAGGTTTCACCCCACCTTCTCTAGCTCCTGGAGGAAGCCATGTTCTATTATGAGCATTGAGGTTTCAGATAGTTGGTTTTACCTTTCCTCATAAATAAACTAAGACCAGGGTTAGGATCCTGGAATCAATACCTTCCATTATTGTAAATCCTAGACCATTCCTCATCTGTGCTTGGAGGAAACACCTCCTTCCTCAAAGCTAACACCTGTAGACCCAAAATGAGATCAAAATCCCAACTAATACATAAAGATTTTGGAAGGTATGGCTCGAGCAAAATTCCCATCCTGACACCCCATACAGTGTAGTCCAGACATGCCACGCAACACTGTGAAAGACCACCCCCCCATTCCCAGTCTGTTCACACTGTCGATTAGGGAGCAGTCAATAGCAACTTCAGGTGAGAGCCTTGAGACTCTCCTTGTCTCTATATCTTCTTATTAACTGAAAATTAAAATTGATCTAAAAGTATAAGACTTTAGATTAAGACGTTAACAACAAAGCCATACTTTTTACATATCAGCAGTCTGACCCAGATTTTGAATGTCATTTTTTTTGGGGGGTGACATCTTCTGTAATCTCCAGTGTGGAAAAAAAAAAACTTAACTTAAACGTATCCTTTTAATATATCACAAAAACATTCACATTCACACTTTAAATTTGTATACCAAAAATATATTAAGGCCTGGAGAGATGGCTTAGTGGTTAAGCGTTTACCTGTGAAGCCTAAGGACCCTGGTTCAAGGCTCAGTTCCCCAGGATCCAAGCTAGCCAGATGCACAAGGTGGTGCATACATCTGGAGTTTGTTTGCAGTGACTGGAGGGCCTGGCATGCCCATTCTCCCTCTCTCTCTGTCTGCCTCTTTCTCTATCTGTCTGTTACTCTCAAATATATAAATAATTAAGTAAGTTAAAAAAAAACATATCAAAAGAAAAATTAAGAATAATGAAAATTTGAAGTGACAAGTTTTATATATTTTGAATTTTACATTATTATTTTCTATTTTTTTTTCACAAGACAACATGAAAAACAAACATGAAAACATCATGGATACACAGGACAAAAACCCTAGTTGGACCTGTATACTTTTTTGAGATATAAAACTCAATAATAAGAAAATCATCGGTGAAGTAACTTACACAGTTACACAGCAGATAATTTACCATTTGCTTTTGAGAGCTAAATGCAGAGAAGAGGAAGTCCTTGCAGATGGAAAAATCTCTTTAAACATTTTAGCTCAAAGCTTTATATTCCTTTATTCAGTTTACATGCTTTGCCCGTGAAAGATAGGGAAACATTTTCAAATACTTAGTGGGGATCCAGATTGCAAGATTTACCAAGTTCAAAACAAGCAAGAAAACGTTAGAAGAAAGTCATTTATTTAAAAGTATATTTTCCATCCAGAAGATACTGCTTTAAGTGTAGCTCTTTCATGGTGATTCCGGTTGCTCTCTTGAAGATGGGAGATGAGTTCAAATATCTTAGGAATCAGCCTGTACGTGTGATCCTCCTGAAAAGCCATGCACAATAGAAAGAGGTAAGCAAAATATTCCAACACATATTTGAAAGTAAAAGAGAGAGATTGATATTTGAAATTGTACAGTGAAAGAGGAAAAGTTCACATCCTTGGGCCCAGGCAAGGCGGGTGGTAATGACTAAGAGTAAGTGTTTCGTGGGAACAAGATGAGCTGTCCTCCCAGGAGTAGGGCCTGGATCTGAGAGCAGAACTGACAGTGGGATGACTCTGGAGGTCTCCCTTCTCATGAGCTGGCCTTGCTTCCACCGCGGCCAACGCCAGGTCTACCGTGTCATTGTTGGGAAACCAGAGATTAGTGTCAACTAGTGTCTGCAATGGCTTCAAGACTTGTTCCTCTGACACTTGAGCCCCCTGGGGATATCTTTTTTTATTGTCAAAAATCCTTAACATATTGTTTCTGCTCTGTAGAAAATTATTTCTCCATGTTATGCTGACTGAATCAGTCCCTAGAACAGAGGGAAATTCCCCATTATTTACTGGTCTGCTGAGGAGCTCCTCTTACTTTCCTCCTTTGTCTTCCAGACTTTGGCATCCTCTGCTGTAATGATGTCCCTGTCTGGGTACCACTTGCACACACTGTCCAATGGCACTTGAAGAAATGTGAAATGAACACACATAACACACAACATATGACTTAATAGAGGGTCCGGGGGATGTGCTCAAGTGGTCCTTAAACTGAAGGTACTCACAGCTTTTGTACAGCTTCAGGCAGTGAAAGCTATGGGGCATCAGAGCATAAGACATCACCAGTTCACATCAGATCAGATCATGAGATCTTTGTTTATGTTTATCAGAAAATCTTGGAGAAGCTGTGAGTTTCCTGTCTCTAAGAAATTCTACCCAAATTACAGGGTAGATTTTAGTTGGCCATCAAAGGAGCAAGTACAACCCAAGACAAATTCTTTGTGGGCCTGTAACATTTGAAACGCTCTACTGAAATCCTAGTCAGTTGCAAGGTCTCCTGGGATGTATACAGTAGGCACAGACTTTTTTCTAAGAATTCCAGGTGAAAGTAATTTCTGAGGAGAGGATACTCCTCCGTCAGCCACATTGTCTTTGAGTTGTTCAGGAAGATCCACAGGTTACTTTTACGAATCATCACTCATGCTCAGGTGGGCTTTTCAGTGACACAGCTGCCTTTGAGCCACTCATGATTCTATAATGAGGCCCTTTTCCACACACTTTTAAGTAACTTCACTAACTCCATTGGTTCACCATGCTAGATTTGCATGGAATCTTTTTTTTAGACTGGTTTCAGTGTAGTATTGGTGAGTACATATTTTTTTTTCATGTTTACCAAGGGAAGAAATCAGTTACAAATATTGTATCTAGATTTTGGATAAAATTGATTCTTCTTGAGAAAATTTACATTTTGGGGAAATGACTGCTAGTGTGCATTATTACATTTTGGAAAGGTGATGGTTGTTGCATCATTCAGAAAATATAAGAAATCACTGCTGAATTTTCAGTCTGAATGGCATGGCATATAATTTCTACCATAATGAATGTGTTATCAAAAACAAACAATAGGGTCGTCGTGCACCTCTCTGTGTAACCAAAGGCTTAGAAAAGCGAGAAGTTATTGTACCTGAGATTATTTGCATTAGCTGGAAAGCATGCCACATATGTCTGACTCAGACACAGCCAATAAGTGGGCTAGAATTGTGATCAAAAGCTATTCTACTGTTTCAGGATCTGTGTTGTGGCAAAGAAAAACTGTACTCATTTTCCATCAGAGGGAAAGAAAAAGCAATGAAATTCTGCACATAAGGGTATCCAAGACTGGTATAGTGGTTCATATTGTGTGGAGGAAAATATGGGTATTCTGTTAAGTAGACTTTTTGCTGTCTAGCGACTTAAGAAATGAAATACATAATTCGGTTCTTAGTTTCAGAAGGTTTAGTCCAAGTTCAGCTAGACCCACTGCTTTGGGCCCAGCATGAGTCAGAGTATCAGGGTGGTAGGAAGCTTTTCACCTAATGGTGGCCAGTGACAGAAAACAAAGACACCAGGGAAGTGCATGTTTCTCAGTAGACTTTCTTCAGCTAGGCACCACCTCCTA
This sequence comes from Jaculus jaculus, assembly GCF_020740685.1. Taxonomy (NCBI): domain Eukaryota; kingdom Metazoa; phylum Chordata; class Mammalia; order Rodentia; family Dipodidae; genus Jaculus; species Jaculus jaculus. The sequence continues at coordinate 84,608,206 of NC_059114.1, forward strand.
TTCCTCACCCCTTCTGCTAATGCGGTAATAACATGAACCCGCCAAGGCCTGATCCACTGATAAAGCAGGGCCCTCAATATCCCACTGCTTCTCGCAATCCCAAAAGCTCACACCACAGTCTCAGGTGGCTACGCATGTGGGAGACATTTCATAGTTAAGCTATAGCAGATATATTTTCTCCCATTGCCAAAAGCAACAGTTCAGCAGGGTGTGGTGGCTCAGACCTTTAATCCTAACACTCAAGACAGTGAGTTGAGAATTATTATGAATCTGAGGCCACTGGGCTACAAAATGAGGTCCAGGTCAGCCTGTGCTAAAGGGGTACCCTGCCAAAATTAACAAAATAATAAAAATAATAATGACTCTCTGTAAAGATTAAACCTTGTAATGTTCAATAGATAGGAATGTAAACTCATTTAATTAAGGATTTTAGCAAAAGTAGTAAAATATGATGGAGAATGGAATTTCAAAGTGGAAAGTGTGTAGGGGGAGGGTATTACCATGGGGTATTTTTTATAATCATGGAAAATGTTTTAAAAATTGTGAAAAGATAAAAAATAAAATAAAATATATTTTTTTAAAAAAGTAAAATAGGTAAGAAGATGAGACAGAGAGATGAGAGAGAGAGAGAGAGAGAGATTGAGATTAGCCAATGTCCTCAGATACACATGTTTTAGGTTTGACTTGGGAGAAAGCTCATTAAATGGAATAGAATATTGTCAATAGACTCAAACTTACAACAAATCACTGTGGAATCCACAGCGTTTGCACCACTCCATGGTGATTTTTCCTAAGAGCGAGACAAAGTGTTGTGAAGTAGACATGTAGAAAGAGACAAAGGAAGGCCCAGGCGACTCTGACAGCAGAACGCCCGAGCCGAGCGAGGAGGTGGCTCGCTGTCCCAGACATGCCGCAAGCCCAGAGACGGACCTGCTCAGCTTGACCCAGATGCCTGCAGCTGTTGATAAGACGGAGGAGCAGGCGAGGTGATTACCATGGGGCTGAAAAACAGCAACAGTTCTGTTATCAGGCAGACGCATTTCCCTGACCACAGTCAATAACATTTCCATAGTTAACTCTGCTTCAGCTATGTTTCTTCTGTTCGATATTTTGCTGTAACAAAAAGTCTTCACCATGGCCAAAAAATCAGGCAGTTAGAATGCTATGTTTCTCAAGTAACCATATGTTGTTTGCACAAGGCTCACCACTTCAAAACAGCCCATCTTGCCAGTATAATAGCAATTTTCACAATATCATAGGAACTAAGGCAGGTTACGTATGAGATATGAATTTATTGAAAAATCAGGATCTGGGGCAAAATGATTCATTATTGTTTGTGGTACCTGGTCTCATCTCTGGCCCAGTACTCATTGAGTAGCTCAGGTTGACCTTGAAATCACAGTGTTCTTCCTGTCTCAACTAGCCAGTGCTGGGACTCCAGGCAAGAGCCACGATTCCTGCCTAAATTTTATTTTTGCCATGATAAATTATGCCATCTTGATTTAAATTTTATTGATGGATGAAGTTATTATGGAATTTCTATGAGATCATATCAGATTATTAACTATATTTTGAATGATTTACAGAATTAGAGGAAACAAAGAAAAACAGCAGTTAAATTAATGTAAATGTATACTTAAATTTTTAAATATAAATATGTATAAATGAAAACATCAGTAGCAAAAGAGTTAAATGATTTTCTTCTTTCATAGCAATAATACATTATCTTTGTTTTCTTCTTATCCAACAGCTAACAGATTTAAGAATGATTGGAAAAATAGAACAAGGTGGAAAGTAAGAAAGACTACTGAATGAATGAAATCCATCTGTCCTATGGCATTAAAATCTGTCACAGGGAAACCACGGGACACTTCTCTGTAAACTCTCTCTGTGAGACCCTTGTTCCTGTCAGATCTTGAACTCATAATGCAAATGAATTAAAGTCTCTTACACTCACTGCTGTATTTTAAAATTGAAATTGTCAGTGTGAAGAAAGGCTTCTATGTCACTAGACAGAAGTTCTTATATTTTCTAAAAGCAAAAATAAAAAGCATTTCTGAGTGTGTTGAAGCGTGTCTCTGATGATGGACAGATACTCTTACCTGTATCCATCATGGAGGTAAGCAGCACATGCTGGAACCTCTAGACACAGGAATGCTACAAGAGAACAAGACCTCTCCTGAACTCAAATGACTTCATCATACATTTCTTTAAACTTTCTCACCGGGTGGTTCTTACATTCTTTCCACCCTTTCCTCCCTGAACCTTGGCACATGTGTTAAAATTCTCCTTTAGTGTTGAGCTCTCAGAAGGCATTCGCTTTCTGCTTTGGTGAGCTTTGAATCTTCTCAGGGTCTACAGTCGGTTATTTTCCCTGGATACTTCTTTGCCATCAAGGTGTCTGTCTTTGAGTATTTAGAATCCTGGGCCTTCCCTGAGTGTGTGCGCTTTTCTGAGGTAGCAAAAATTATTAGCAGTATTAACTAATGCCTTAGGAATTGCATGCCTTCCAGCACTAACTGCCAGAGCGAGATACCTCGAGTACATTGAGATGGGCCATCCTGACGATGCCTGAGACATGAATCATAAAGAAAAACATCACTCGTCACCATTCTGCCATGGCTCTGAGGTTTAAATATCAAATTTAAATTCAAGAAAAATTAAAAACAACTTTTACTGGGGGGTTCTGAGAGATTTTATTTTTTTAATATAATTTAACTTATGTAATGTTTTAAAAAATAATAATGACAATAAAAGATGGAAGACAAGGAAGGAATTCAGCCAAGAAGAGTCAGGACCAAGTGAATGACTATACTATTACCTCTCCTGAAAACCCTTACATCTTCTGCATTTAGGATTCATATGGCCAGAAACTCCTCGCAGAGTTTTCTACTTGGGGCTACCAACTTCGATGAGCTTAATCCCTGCCCCCACTGGTTTGCTGGATGAGAGCTCCTGCATCAGTAACTCTGAGACTTGAAAGCTCTAAAGACTCCTGAAACTACAATCCCCATGCACCAGTCCTAGAGTTTCCCAGAGGAAGCACATCCTTGTGTTCATCCTTTCACTCTTTGTTGGGGCCTGTTCTGCAATCACGTTAAAATGATGAGCTCATCTTGCTGGACACAGGTACTTCCAAGAGACTACTTAGCTAATTTCAGTTTAAGGCACCACTTTTCTGGAAAAGCACAAAGATAGTAAAGCCCAAATTACTCAATTGGGCAAACTAAAAACCCTAGGAAAGACAGCATATATCCAAAAACAACAACTTGAAATTTTCCTTTAAAAAAAAAATATTTACAGATCTATCATCTATCTTATCAGCCTATCTACATTTGTCTGTGTACATAATAAAGCATTTCAGTGTGTGTGTGTGTGTGTGTGTGTGTGTGTGTGTGTGTGTGTGCGTGTGTTTGATTTACGGATTCAAAATAAACTAGACCTTGTAGGGAAACATGATTCTGTGTGATACTGCTACAGATCTTGAGACCAATGGGTCCTTGCTTGACCCAAATGGGTTGGACTTAAGGACCTAAAGTGCATGAGTTCTTGTTGCATGATTAAGACAAATGAAGGAAGGAAGACAAGGAGATGAAGGCCTTTATTACATAACATACGGAAAAAAACTGCCAAGCAGATGAAGAAATGGCTCAGTGATTAAGGTGCATACTTGCAAAGCCTAAGTACAGGGTTTCATTCTCCAGTACCCACGTAAATCCAGATATACAATGTGGCACATGTGTCTGGAGTATGTTTGCAGTGGCTAGAGGCCCTGAGGGCCCATTCTCTCATTCTTTCTCTCTCTTTACATACATACATATACATATATATATATATATATATATACACATACATACATACATACATATAGACATATTTGTATGTGTATGTATATCTACATCCATATGTGTGTATATATATATATACACTACATATATCTGCCTCTTTCTCTCACTTTATCAAATGATATTTCTATTTATCTATCTGTGTGTATGTGTGTGTGTGTGTGTGTGTGTGTGTAATATGTAAGTAACTAAATACATAAAAGGCATAAAAGAGAATCCTGAGAGAGTGGAAGGCTTCCCTAATGGAAAGGAAAAGGGTTTGCCAGATCAGGGGTTGGGGCTGGGAATGTAAAAGTGGAGAAGACCCAAAGTGTCAGATGAGTATGCTTAGGAAGTCCATGGTATCCAAAAATAGCAAGGAAGGGAAAAATTATACTTTACTTTTTTATAAAAATTTTAATTCAGAATGGAGGGCTGGAGAGATGTTTCAATGGTTAAGGTGCTTGTCGGCAAAGCCGAAGACCCAGGTTCAATTCCACAGAACTCACATAATCCAGATGCACAAGGTGGTGCATGCATCTGGAGTTCATTTACAAAGGCAGGAGGCTCTGGCATGCCCATTCTCTCTCCCTTCATCTCTCTCTCTCATTAGGGAATAACTATTCTTATTATCTTTGCAGCATGTCTGTAGGTGAGCAGTGATTTCCTGACCTGGTGATTGATTGGCAAACTCCCGGAACCAGAGGACTTTGTTCCTATGGTCTGGAGGAAGTGTCTCCTTTCTAATGTTGTCATAGTAACAGGAGATGATATTTTTCCTTCAGTGACTTCTAAGCTTAATGTATGCTAGGTACAACATACTCCCCTTAGTTGTTAGGAACCTGAAATCATTTGGGAGATGGGTAGTGACTAATTTCAGTTTTGTCAGGTGGATGTGAGGCATGAAGGGTCTCCAAAATTTCTGACGTTTAAGCCTTGAAAGACAATCATTGCAGACACAGATAGCTGAAGTGAGATTATTATGGGACCACCTAAGGGTGGTTTTGCTATATTCTGATTGCTACTATTTTCCAGAACTACACCTTTCATCCCTACTCTAACCTTTTAGAGAAGGTCAACATCTATGCTCTCTTGGGCCTGTGTCTTTCCCTATCTTCCTGGAAGAGGAGAATACCTTGCTCCAAGTATCTTACCAATATTAACTGTGTGCTGACAATATTGCTGTAGTTCGCAGCCCCGGTTGATGACTGAAATCGTACGTTTATGGAAAGTTGCCCTGGATAGATAAAAGCTATGCTGCCCAGTCTCCTGAGGGTTACAATGACCCACTCTTCCGGCCTGAGCAAATGGCAGACTGAGTAGGGTAAAATATTTTTGCTCCCTTGCTTCAATTTCAAACCAAATACAATTCTATATTCACTGTAGCATAAATATTCAACCTCCTTATTTTCCATTTTGTTTCAGTCATTGCTTGTGAAGGACCCACGTAAGTACTCCCTCAATAATTCAGACATTCATCGATATCAATGCCGGCTGTGTCTGAGGAACTTAACCTAAAACCTTCCTATTCTCATTGCTTAAACTATCTGTGTCTGGAATGAAACTTTAAGATGTGCAAGTAGCATAGGAAATGACACTTGACAATTCTTTATAATACCAGTCTTTCAAAATTTATTCATTTATTTGACAAAGAAAGAGAGAGAGAGAGAGAGAGAGAGAGAGAGAGAGAGAGAGAGGCGTGGGGGAAGAGTCGGCACACTAGAGCCTCCAACCACTGCAAACAAATCCCGGAGGCGTGCGCCCCTTGCTTAGCTGGCTAACGTGGGTGCTGGGGAATGGAACGTGGAACCAGGGTCCTTTGGCTTTGCAGGCACGCCTCCACCACTCAGCCATCCCTCCAGCCCTCAGTTTTTCATTTTGAAGAAAGATCCTAGGAAGACATAAGAGAAGGGACGACAGTGCTTCCTCATCTTCCAGCCCTGACAATGAGGGTGTAATTAATGATGCTACTCTTGATGGTTCTGCCACGACGGGACCACACAGTCGCTCAAACTTACAGCCTTGGCGACAGGGAAGAGGGTCTCGGTACAAAGGCCACACGTATTTATACGGCGTTTCTGGTATCAGGTCACTACTGACACTTTAAATAGAGAAAAAGCTAGTGGTTGTTTAGTCAGCCTATTAACTTAAGACAATGTGTGAATATCAAAGGTATTTAAGAAGGCTCTCAACCCATGCACTTGAGACACTTAACTTCTAAGCTTTGGATTTCACTCTAACAGCCACAGCATAGAAGGCTGAGATATCAGTGCAGATGGAACTGTGCCCTAGGCTATATGGGTAAATATACTCTGATAAAATGATACGAAAAATTACATGCGTGGACTTGATTGCTTTATTTTCTGAAATTCTTAGTTGTAGAAATGGATCATTTTCTTCAACAACTGTGTCATTCTCCAATGTTTGAAGACTGCAGAGCCTTAACTGGGCAAATAACTCAGATGTGTGTCTCCGCCCACCGATTATGCAGACATTGTTCACATTTGATTGTCTGTTTTGTTTTGATTTTCCTCACATAGACCCAGCTTGGAGGGAAGCCAAGCCAGATTTAACTGGAGGAGAATCTTTCTGCATAGGCAGGACAAGCTGAGGAACCTGAAGACTTGCTGTTTGAAGAAATGAAGAGAGATGGCCTCTGGGTAGATCCTGAGGGCACTGGAGTGAAAAGAATGAAGTACACAGAAAAGATGGACTTTGTCAAAATAGAGTTCAGAGAAGGCTTAGCATTTGATGCTCTGGGAATATCCTGAGGAGAACTGTTCATAATGGGCTGGGGTTATCTTGTGTAGACATTTGACAAAAACCACTGTTCCCTGTAAGTGACATAGATATATAAAGGAAGCCATGACAGTGTAGACAAGAAGAGATACAAAGGCTCAGAGAATGGAGAGTTCTAGAAACTATGTGAGGCCTGCAAAGTCACAATCTGATAACGTTCCTCAAGAATTCCAGAGCAGACTCTCTATGCCCAGGCAATAAAATATGCTCAGTAGGAGCCGGGTTATATTGGTCTAAGTTAATAGAAAAAAAAATTTGAAAATATGTCAAAAGTCATGGGGAATTTTGGGAAAAGTTGTCACTATCAAGGACTTCAGAGACAGTGGTCTCCCTCAACTTCCAGTCGGACTGTCCTGAAACCCAGATTAATCATTGAAGATTACAACACCTGAGAAAGAGCGACTCTAGTTTCCGCTGCCGGACCAGATTTGGCATTTTGCAAAAAGCTAAGACATTACATCGTGTCAGTCATCATTCCAAAAAGACACTGTCACAAAGGTCATAATGACAAATAATGAAGTTTGAAAAGGTAAAACCCTCTGATCTTTGAAAGTGTCAAATATTGGGGTTGGGATATGGCTGAGTTGGTAGAGCTTCCCCAGGCACACATCAGACACCCAGCGCTGCATAACCTGGACACGGCGGTGCATTTCTGTAACCCCACCACGCATGATGTGGGTCAAGGGGATCGGGAGTTCAAGTTCATCCCCCAATATACAAGGTGTTTCAGGCCAGAGTGTGATATTGAAATTCGATCTCAATAAATGAAATATACAAACAAATAAATAAAATATCACATGTGATAATCTCAAAATAGTAAAATCCAAAATGTGGAAAATCTGAAATCTGAATCCAGAAAGCTATGCTACCGATTTATGAGTAAAAAGGGGGGAAGTTATTAGGGAGTTCTTGGAAAAGAGTTAGGGTATTTCTAGTAACATGTAGGGTAGGTGTGTCATGGTGGACAGAATGCTATTGCTGTGCATCTTTGAGAGGATATCCAGGGCTACTGATGGTGTGAATTAGAATGGACTGTATGGGTAAAACCCACTCTTGAGGACAGGTTGTTCACCCCAGACAGAGCCACATTTGACCTCTGGGAAAATTCATGCATATGTGACTGTTGGTGCATGTACATAGAGCATTGAAACTTCATCAAGAAATGAGGCCATTTCTTATTTTTTCCACATGAATTTGTGTATCAGCAGGCCCTGGTGGCATCTGTTTTTGACCCAGCCTTTGCATTCCTTCCAAATCCTTCAAGAAAGAGAGCAGAATCAGTTTGCAATGAGGCAATTTGTATGACAATATATGTTTATGAGATGGCTGAAGGCCTTGCAATTTCCCCAGACCTCTATTACTATATAGTGCAAGGAAACCTTAAATTTATTCTGTAATTTATCTACTTTGTTCTACTATATTGATTTCAATGTGTTAATCATGCCACAGGGCAATGGAAATCTCTGTGGTATACATTTATCCTATAACATTAGAGGGTTACTGGTGGTGCTTTGGTTCAGGTGTCCCCCATCAACTTACATGTTCTGAATTCTAGGTCCCCAGCTGATGGAGATTTGGGAATTAACACCTCCTGTAGGTGGTGTATTGTTGGGGGTGGGCTAATGGGTGTTATAGCCAGTTTCCCCTTGCCAGTGTTTGGCACACTCTCCTGTTGCTATTGTCCACCTTATGTTGGCCAAGGGGTGATGTCCATCCTCTGCTCATGCCATCGTTTTCCCTGCCATCATGGAGCTTCCTGTCGAGTCTGTAAGCCAAAATAAACCTTTTTATTCCCGAAAGCTACTGTTAGTCAGGTGATTTCTGCCATCAATGCAAACATGAATGCAACATTACCCTTACAAAGCTTCAACATTTGGTACTCTTCATGGATATTTGAGAATTTCAATGATTTTTGAGAATACTAGGATACATTCACATAAAAACATATCAGCTGTGCAAATTTTTGCCACTAAAATATAATTGCAATCTGTAGCTTAGATGACAGGATTCAGTTGTAACACATGCACAGGTGTTCCCTTTTCATCAAGTCTCACTAAATATCAAAGCGGTTTTTGAATATCAGTTTTCTTTTATAAATGCCATCTAAACCTTATAGCTTTGAAGTGAAACTGTTGTTTTGTTTGTTTGTTTGTGAGGCAAGCCCAACAAACTGCCCAGTTTTACGCAAGAGAGAGAGAGAAAGACAAGAGTGAGAAAATTGGCTTGTCAGGGCCTCCAGCCACTGCAATTGAACGCCAGACGCGTGCGCCCTCTTGTGCACACATACAACATCCCGTGCTTGTGTCACAGTGTGTCAGCACTATGTGGGACCTGGAGAGTCAAACAAGAGTCCTTAGGTTTCACAGGCAAGTACCTTAACTGCTAAGCCATCTCTCCCGCCCGTGAATTGAAACATCTTAAATTATGTTAATGATACCGCAAGGAGACTCTCTCTTGAGCACACTGCCTCCAGACTTCCTATGTCACTGTGCTGTCCCGTAGCCATGACAGCGTGTGCCGTAAGAGTGAAAGTCATATGTCTAATGACCACGTGCTCTGTGTTCTCACTCTTACTCATCAACAATACTATTACCATGTATGTGGCTTCCTAAATGCTTCTTATGTAAGTAGTGGATGACATATATGGAAGACTAGATTTGTGAGAGAATTAGCCAGAAAGATTACTAAAGATTGAGAATGATCTTCTGCTATGCTACATAAATGGTCTTAAAATCCAGTGTAGGTAATTTGACAGTTAACATTTTCAGGCACAGTACCTGAAAATCCAGAGGAAAGCTGGCCCAAGTTAAAGATATATATTAATATATACATAATATACATATATATATATATATATATATATATATATATATATATATATATGGACATGTAGTTACAATTATCACGACATTTACAGATTTGCAAATGTTTGAAGAGGTAAGATGAAAAGATTGTTGATGGGAAAAAAAAAAACATTTAAACAGACCTACAGTACAATAGACCACTGGTGGTTGTCTTTCTATTGAACATTAATATGATCCAGAGAGGATCCATATAGGGAACTTATTGAAGTAAAGCTTGAAATTTTATGGTTCTTAGTCACTCCTCAGCCACCTCACACATTGTGTCATTGTGTCATTGTGAATTTCTGGCAAAAGTAGAGAAATGATACAGATAAAGTATGTACTAGAGCCTATACTTCCTAAGGCTTGATGAAGAAAATTGGTACTTAATTATGTGCTAACTGGTTAAGAAATTAATGACATCATGATAATGTAAAATTTACTTGAAAGTTACTTTTTGTATTTTGTACGATTTTCATTCTTTTTCCTCTTCCCATTATTGATTTTTTTTTTTCCTAAGAATACTCTTTTCTAAATCAAATATGCATAATTCTCCATCTCAGGGTCTGCTTTAGGGCATCAAACCTAAAAAATAAAAAATAATGTGGACTAACCAGAGATTATGATGACAATTTGCTGGGTCAGTGTTCAGACAGATGTTGTAATTGTTTGGTTGATTAACTCAAATCTCTACTCAAATATGCCCTCCTATAAATGAAGCTGAAAGGCACAGTTATTTAGTGAGAGAAGATGTGGTATAAAGACATAGAGAGATAGGTTACTTAATTGCTAATTCTATTTCTTAACTAGATTCAGTAAGGGGCATTATAACCTTAAGCTTGGCAGGCTTACAGGTGTAAAGGGTTGATAGCATGCTTGAAATGCACCATCGGATTTGTTCTTTGCAGATAAAATGCAATGCAGCTTGGTGCTGATTAGAAGCAATGTAGTTTCGTCCTAATAGGAAGTTACATAAGACCAGGCCAGAGAAATATGGACGCCACCTTCAACTCCTGGCGGGACTGGAAACTACATCTGATCCAGTTGCATCTGAGAAGGCTAAAAGCAACACCTGAGGCCGCTAAAATCGAAAATCCATCTTCAGCAAAAAGCGATATCTTCTGATTTCTTCCTCACTTTTATGGGATCAGCGCCTGTGGGTGGACCCTTCTGGAGTCAGTGGGCTCACCAACAAATCACAGCCTTCCAGTCATGTTTCTCCCTACACATCTGATCCGTGGGCCCAAAACATGTGTGTAAGCCCCTTCTTCTTCCAGCTTCCCTTCTTCTCCCTTTCTTCCCTTCTTCCAGACACATGTGACACTTCTGTTCACCAAAGGAAGGGAATTCGTCCCTGGAATTTTCCCTCCCACCTCCCACTGTTTTTTCCTGCCTTCCATCTGTTCTCCTGTTTCCACATTATTCTTCATAGAGTCTAACTCATTTCTCACCATTCTCTGTGTTCACACTTTTCAATTCTTTGATAAATAGGACAAGGACCTAAATTTGGAGTTCAGGAGCCTGGGGATCCTCTGCATCTTGATGGATATCTAATCCCTGCCATGATTCCAACCCTGCATCAAGTTGAAATAGGGTCTCTGATTTTAGAAGTGTATGAGACGGTTTATTTGCTGAGATTGATAGAGTGCAGGGAACCTTCAAAGGCAAGGAGAACCTAATGCCTCTGATTGTTTGATTTGATCACAGCTGGGGGGTTTGTTGATGGATTATGTATTGTTTGGTTCCTCATATAAAAATGATAGGCAATTTTCAGAACCACACATGGCAATCAACTCCAGCACAGATTTGAATTGCCTTCGCAAAGACCGGCGACTTTCACTTATGTAACTGACCAATTCAATTCCCAATCACTTTCAAAAAGAGAGCTTGGCTTGTTTGAAGATTAATCTCCCTACTTACAAATTATGTGCTAAGTATTTTCTCTCTGGGTTACGAATATGTGGCGTGATCTTGTGTGTGACAGTTCAGTGAGGGCAGAAAATACCCAACTGTGGTGGATATGATCAAAGAGAAATTATGAGCAAAAACGCATCCCTTTGCACAGATAAAGTTATAGACCTTGAGGCATACATGGCACTGGGGTGTTTTCATTTGAATATGTGAAAACCTGGTCCTGCAGAAACGGAAAATTTTGTCATGACTATTTCCATATTTTCTCAGTAATTGTAAGTAAATATGCTGCATTTACTTAATTAATCTAGAAAACAGAACAAATAACATGCCCCCAAAAGTACTTCTTATTATAGTTATTGTTAACTATAAATATATATATCCTGCGGGTAATGGGTAACAAAAATTACAGAATTATTTTGTGTGTACTTAAAGTTATCACATTGGTTTGAAACCTTGAATGACATTGAGTCAACAAATATCAATTTTTCTCTTATCTGTTTGTTTTGAAAAAAAAATATTTATGTATATATTCCAATGAAAAAGTCATCCTGAAGAATCAAGGAATCAGTTTGCTGTTTTGAAATTTTTATTGAGAACTTTAATATATGAACCTATTGTTGGGTCATGAATGAATCCTCCTGAGAAACAGTTCTTAACTTGTTATTAATCAATAGGGTGCTTGCAAGGTGAGCCCCGTATCCTAAATTTGAGGTTGTTTTATCCATCACAAAATAAATTTGGGCATTACTGCAACATCTCAATCGCTAAGTTCAAGCTATCTCTCTCTCTCTCTCTCTCTCTCTCTCTCTCTCTCTCTCCCTCCCTCTCTCTCTCTCTCTCTCTCTCTCTCTGTGTGTGTGTGTGTGTGTGTGTGTGTGTGTGTGTGTGTGTAGCAAAAGCAGCTCCACAGGCAAAGTTAAGCTAAGTGAACATGCTGCTTCCCTTTGTCAATAAAGTCCTTCTGTCCAGGACGCTCTCCCAAGAGCTCACTACTGGGCATTTCTTCACAGCCATTTAGCTGAGATGGATTATTTCTTTCAAGATTTTTTTTTTTTATACTATTTGGTGATACATGCAGGAGATAACTTTAGGCTATATTATTTACATTGTAGTTTGGAGGTCTGAAGACATCGAGAGAGGAATATTTAATTTTCTGTTGATAAAATTTTGGTTGACTATTTTCTTAAAAAAAAAAAAAAAAGATGTTAAGGGCTGGAGAGATGGCTTAGCAGCTAAGTGCTTGCCTGTGAAGCCTGAGGACCCTGGTTCGAGGCTCCATTCTCCAGGACCCAAGATAGCCAAATGCACAAGGGGGCACATGTGTCTGGAGTTAGGTTTTCAGTGGCTGGAGGCCCTGGCGCGCCCATTCTCTCTCTCTGTCTGCCTTTTTCTCTCTGTCTCTCTGTCGCTCTCAAATAAGTAAAATTAAACAAACAAACAAAATTTAAAAAATTAATGTTAAGATGTACCATTCCAATGTAGAAATTAAATGGTTTAGCCAAAATTTAATGATTATCAACTAACATTATTATTTTTGTTAGAAGATTTACTTTTCTATCTTTCTAAATATTGGCACATGTAAGTTATATTTAAAAATAAATGTACTTTGTTATAATAGTTTCTCAAACTTTCTATATTACATGATTTATTTAAAAATCTGGTTCACAAGACAATTCATGGTGTTAGTGTCAGGGAATCTTTGTCACCATTCCTGATGCCTTTGACATAGATGAGACCATAGAACAACTCTCATGCCAGTGTCAGAATAGGAACCTGGCCAGATTCGTGTGTGTTTGCCAGCTGCCAAGCTTATTGCCACCGTCACAGTACCACATACCCAGTGCACCAACAAATAAGAAAGGCCAGTAGATTTCATTGGATCATATTTTATATTTTACATAAACAAGTACTGGCTCTATTCTACCCTATTTTTACATTGATTTCCTTAATCACTTGCCTAAAGTCATATTTATTAATTTAGCAAAGTGTCTTATTTTCCACACATTTTGTATATTATAGTGAAATGGATAATTTCCTTGGGATTTGCTGATTTTCAGATAAAATAAATCACTTATATGAAGGTGAAATTTTTTAAAGTTATTTTAAAATTTATAAATTTTCTGAGATGTCCTATATGACACAATATATGCCCTGAACTAGGATGTAACATATAGCCCTTTCTGAATACAGAAATATAATGAAATATAAATAATGGAAGTTAATTTTTACCTTGCATTCTATTCATTGTCACTTCCACAAAATTATTTTGGCAAATATCTTTCCAATATACATAATTACACACACTTGTGTGTGTGTGTGTGTGTGTGTGTGTAATAATAGCTATTCTTATAAAATATAAATTTACATATTTTATTTATTAATGATAGAGAGTGAGAAAATGGGCATGTCAGGGTCTTCAGCCACTGCATCTGGTTTTACATGGGTACTGGGGAATTGAACCTGTGTCCTTTGGCTTTAAACTCAATCACCTTAACATTAAGCCAGCTCTCCATCCCAATATTTTTTATTTATTTTCATGGAGAGAGAGAGAGAGAGAGAGAGAGAGAGAGAGAGAGAGAAAATGAATGTGTTCACAGGATCTAGGACCACTGTAAATGAACTCCAGACAAGAGTGATATTTTGTGCATCTGGCTTAACATAGGTACTTGGGAATCAAATCCAGGCTTCCAAGCTTTACAAGCATGTCCTTTTAACTACCGGGTCATCTCGCCCAATATAATAGCTATTCCTATAGGTTTTTGAGGTGTATGCAGAACCTAGTATCTTTAGGATATCTCATGAACTCTGGTATCCATTGATAGAAATTATTTCACATAATGCTCTATCATGGAGGTTGGTTAGATTATGTAGGTTTAGAATATATAATGCCCCATGAGAAAAAGGTATTGATGCTAACTGAAGGTATTTTTAGCTCCTAGCCTGAATAATTAATATGTATGTTCTTTAACTTATTTCCCCTGACTTTTAATTTTCCCCATATCTCTGTATGTGCAAGTTTTTTTTTTTTTTTTCAGGATTAGTTCATTCTTAGTCAAATAAGAACTCTGTTTCATTGTTACTATTGCCATTTTCTTCCAATTTTAGTGAGTACTGTTGTCAATGTAAAAGCTGGGCAGTACTAACCTAACCAAACAACTTTATGATCAACAACTGTTCACAGTATTCCCATGTTTGCAGTGCACATTCAATTTATGACATCTACAACTCTCAAAATTAAAATTAAGACCTTTTTAGGAGAACATTTAACTGTTGAACAAATAACATGCTATGTAAAATCCTTTAACTAGGTACTTATATATGGGTATTAAAAGACAACCGGTTGACCTGGGGATATGGTCCAACAGTTAAATATTCTGGTAAAGCCTACAGTCCGTAATCTGTAGTTGCATCCTCCCCAGCATCACAATAAAGCTGGAGGCAAATAGACTCATACATCACGCATCTGGGATTTCAATATGCTTAAGACAGTGGGAGGTAGAACCAGGAAAACCAAAACCTCACAGGCCAGCTACACTGGTGTTTACTGCACCAAGAGTCCCTGTCTCAAAGATTGAAGTAGGACATAGAAACCTTAAGGTTATCCTCTGAACCCCATAGGGGTACTGTGGCAAATGAAGCCCATATACAAATAAATAAAAAATAATATACAAATAAAAATTTCAAAACACAGTGCTGTGACTGGAGAGATGGTTTAGTGGTTAAGGCACTTGCCTATGTATCCTAAGGACCCACGATTGATTCCTCAGCACCCATGTAAGGCACGTGCACATGGTGTCACATGTCTGGAGTTTGTTTGCAGGGTCTATGGTGTCTGGTATGCTCATTCTCTGTTTATCACTGGCTTGTCTTCTGATAGATATGCCAGTGGTAGTATAATTTCCTTTCCAGTGCCCATTTAAAAAATATTTCTTCATGTGAAGCGAAAGAGAGAGATAGAGAGAGAGCGAGAGGAAGTGTGGGGGGGGGGGGAGACCTAGCCAGAGCCTTCTTGCTGCTATAAATGAACTCTAGACACATGAGTAACTTTGTGTATTTGGCTTTAAGTAGGTACAGAGGAATTGAACCTGGGCTGGGGAGCTTTGCAAGCTAGAGTATTTAATTTTTGTGCCACTTCCCTATCTGTCCCCTTCTTTATGAAATGAGCCATGATTTTGAGTGTGTGGAATAGTCACTGGCAATCATGGATCTTCTGAGTTTCTCAGGAAATCTGAAAATAAGTTAAGATTCCATAGTAAATCTTGTTTTGACTATAGGTATCTTTTTTTCTTTTTTAATATTTAAATCAATGATCAAAGCATGAATCTCTTATGTCCCATCATATGTATTGAACCATTCTTAAAATGTCCTTATTGTAAGTCATTATAATTTCCTATCTCCTTGTCTGTCTCTCTAGCTAGAATATAAATTGCACTAGTACAAGGAATAAATCTACTCCATTTCCTTAAAATAATCTTTTCACTTATAGCTGAGATTTAAATAAATCAAGCACTGCAAATTAGTAGATGTAATACATCAGCTGCCAAACTGAAAATTATTAAATAAATGCTCAATGTTCATCATGAATATTCTTTCTTTGGCCCATTATAGCCATAATTTGGTCTAAAGTGGATCATCACCTTATTAAATCTGTAAAAGGAAAATAAATATAAATTTCTTATAAGATGCTTTGTGTAGTGTATATTACTATAGATGCTTCACTCAAAACAAATTACCTTAATTAGAAGTCAGTTCATTGGAAAATGTAGGCCTGGGGAACATCACTGCTGAGTGGATGCTAATGTGTAACCACAGCATTAATAAAACAACTAGTAAATTAACAAAGAAATATGTTGAAGTATATATTAATGTCTTAATAAATAAACCTCGGTAAATATATTTGTTTTTTTGTTTTTTTGTTTTTTTCCTGAGAGGACATGTGAACCTCATCAAATTGCTAAATTACTTGATTCAAAATACAAAAGTGCACAGCTATGATGTTACCTCATGTAGTAAACGGTTCTAGCACAAGGGTTAGTACTGAAATGGACCAACATATAGAAGAAATACGTAGAGACACAGTGTGATTGAGTTCTCCTGTTTCCTGCATTCAGCTGTTTAATGTACTCTGTACCTATCTGATATAAGTTAATGTTGTGAAGCATTAGTTAAATGGGAAATATAACATACAAATTAATGCAAAACCCACATCATACTCATGTCTTCCTTATAACTTCCAAGTGCATTCAAGCTTGATGAAAATCCATTAAGTGGAATTTTCAACTTCCAGTTAATGATGTATAAATTTTATGACATTTGGTATCCAATATCAGGTACATTCTTATTAAAAGTATTTCCACGTGTGGAATATTTACATGTTCCAGGTATTTTGCTGAGTTTGTACACTGTTAGTAATCCATCAAGTAAGCATGCACATTTATGTACTCATTACCAATATATATGCTTCTCAAAATGAGGCTTTCTCATTCCTGGGTAGTTTCATGACTCCATTTAAAGCCCTAGAAACTACCCTAGTTTAGGCTTTCTTTACCAACATCTCCTGAAACTTAAAAATCAGTCTACTTATGATTTACTGTCTACTTGACTTGGTTTCAGGGCCAACAATACAAAATGCTATATTTCCTGAGCTATATAGGTAATATACTCACAGATATACCATGTTATCATTTCAGAAAACATATTATTTTGTATTTTATGGAACAGAAAAAAATGTATGTTCTGCTTTCCTTTCATTAAATCAGACTTTTAAATCCTTACTCAAAACAATTAAATTATTAATATTACAAATGCATAACATAAAAGCTAAGTTTTCCTCCCAAACAATTTCATCCAGTAATAGAAGCAGGGAATTTGAGTTATAAAATGCACCCATTTGTTCTAAGACACCAGAGAGCGATTACATCTATAGCTCATGGCTAAGAAAGAGCTTGCTCTGACACCTGTGATTGTTGGGATTTGCTGCAAGAAACTTTTATTTGAGTCTCTCCACCCTTCATTTGTTGGAATATCAGAATTATATAAATAAGTTACATTCCTTAGACTTTCAGTGCCTTTTTTGTGAAAGCTACTAAGGCATAATTTACTTAACTTTTACTTTGGGTTGTATGCGATCTGTATTGCAAGTGTTACACACACATACTAACATAGTTTTGTCCCTTCTTGTTCATCTTATCTCTCCTAGTATCAACTCTACTTGTTTCTATCATACGTCAGCATGTTATGTTATTTGTTCAACTAGGAGAAGTTTAATTCGTGAGTACAAAATGAATTATGTTAATTTTCTATCAGAATGTATCTTTTGCTTTGAGTACATCATTTTTCAATTTAGCTTAGGTAGGAACTCAATAGAACTCAATGTAAGCTTTGGGGAAACCTGTGAACTGTATTAGCAGAGACTTGTGCATGTTTACTCTGTCCAGGGAAATAACTCTGGACGCTGCATGCTGATGGAAATCATTGAGAAACATGAAAATCCAGTTGTCTCTCCATACCATTGACATTTCCAGTGAAATTGTCTGGAATGCATAAGAGTTGTTTTAGTGTGAGACTTCTATTATATTAAGAGGTAACTTGTTTTAAAATTCTAGAAACAATGGACAGAAGATTCATGCCGTTCTTAGTGAACTGTTTTGAATATTGATGTGTTTTGTTGAATGGTTGTGGGCAAACATTGAAGATGACTGGTTATATTACTGTAGCCATGATCTGCCCCCTGCTTGTCTCTTCCCCTAGAGATATAGCAGGATCCTTGTATAGCATTAGACTTTTTCTCCTTGTTTAGGCTTTATTATATGTCTCTAATTTATCCTGTTGGTGAAAAGATATCAAGCGAATGAAGCTTTCCTGCTAGCTTTGCAAGGCAGACTAACCTGGTTTGACAGTGACCTGTGACTAGGAAATGGATATTGCTTCCAGCCACAGATAGTAATCCCTGATAGTCCTCCAGAAAATAGGACTTCAGTCCTACAGTGCCAAGGAACTTATTCAGTGCACAGCTTAAGTGAACTTGAAAAATGACCCCTAGGCAATTTAAAATGAAACCTTCCCTTTTGGGTCCTGCCTGGTGAGATGCTGAGCAGAAGACCCAAGTTATCCATGGACTCCCAGCCTGGACAGGATGGCTGATTCATGGCTCTTGTCAAATTATAAGTTTGTGCTTGGGTTGTGTGTGTGTGTGTGTGTGTGTGTGTGTGTGTATGAGTGAGAGAGAGAAAGAGAGCACTGGCATGTAGAGGTAAGGGAACCTATGTCAGGTGTCTGTCCTCACCTCACGGTCTCCATCAGTGCAGGGTCTCTCCTCTAGATCCTGGCTGTGCATACTGAGCTCTGTGCTCTCTGCCCACCAGGCAAGCTTGTCCATGAGTTTGCAGGAAATTCTGCTGTAGGTGCCCATCCAACCTTCAGTGTACTGAGATTAGTGAAGTTTTCTGTGGCTCCTGGCTTGTTATGAAGGTGGTTCTGACCTCAGATACTCATGCTTACACAAGAAACACTTTGTCCACTGCAACCATTTTACCAGCCTTACATCTGTGCTTTTTAAGTTGCTGAATCTGAGATGAACTAATAAGCAATAGTTTTTAAAAATGCTAACACATAAACACACAAAATCTGTTTTTGAATTTCATGACATCTAGTCTATTTCCATTGCCATCCCTTTTATTCTGCTCAGAATAATTATTCTACAAATCTCCATTTTATGTTCTGTTGCACTCCTTATCTTACAGTATCTGTCAAGATACGGCAATGAAAGGAAAGGTAGCCACAAGAGTTGTTATGAAGAAAACTAATGGTTAGTTTCTATTCAAATATAATGACGACACACAAAACAGGCAGATATTCTCATCTGATGTTTGTTGGTACCAAAATACTTTGTGTATTAAAAAGAAGAAAAAGGCTGGAGGGATAGCTTAGCCATTAAGGTGCTTGCCTGCAAAGGCAAAGGACTCAGGTTCGATTCCTTAGGACTCATGTAAGCCAGATGCCCAAGGTGGCACATGCATCTGGAATTCATTTGCAGTGGATAGAGTACCTATCCATTCTCTCTATCTCTCTGTCTTTCTCTATCTGTCTCTCTCTCTCTCGCTCTTGCTCTCTCTCTCTCTTTCTCTGTGTGTGTCTCAAATAAAAAAAATAATTCTTTTTGTATTTTTTATTAGTTTTCTATTCAGCAAATACAGGCAGTTTGGTACCATTATTAGGCTCATCCATGACCTACCCCTCCACATTGGCCCCTCCTTGTTGAGGTATATGGGTCATGCATTGTGGAGTTAGCCCAGAGTTATTGGTACGATAAATGTCTCTGCATATTATGACCCAACATGTGGCTCTGACATTCCTTCCACCCCCTCTTCCGCAAAATTTCCCTGAGCCATGTTGGGTTCATTTTTGGTTTGCTTCAGTGATGAGGTGTTGGAGGCCTCTGAGGCTCTGGCTCTCTGATTTGGTAGGAGTTGATTTTTCTCTGTGTTGGTCTCCTTCCCCCTTGTGCTGGTATCCGGTTCATCAGGAAAACAGCACCCTTGCTTGTTTCGCTAATTTTCCTTAGTTTCAGCCAGGGTCCTTTAGAGGTATGATGGGGTGGCTCTCCACTTAGGATCTGCATCTGCCTGAAAAAGAGTAGCAGATTCTCCAATGGAGAGTAAGTTAGCTCCAGGACAAATGAAATAACCCTTACTTTTTTTTGTTTGTTTGTTTTTTGTTTTTACAGAGAGTTTAGTAGGTGAAGACCCTATTGTAGCCCATGATTGATGGTAGCTTGATATTGGAGAGAGGGCTTATGTTTGGATATGATTCTGACTGGTTTCCTAGCTCCAGCTATGGGTCTCGTACCACTGAAGGGATCATTTAGCCAAATCAGGACCAGTTGGTTCCCCACCATGGCTGTGTGCCACTATTGCACTTGTGTGGGCATCACAATAGGTTATTTGCTGCTAAGTAGGTAAGACCATGAGTTGCTTGGACAGATATTGGTCATTTTCCCCCAGTCGCCCATGTAGCGCCTTCTGGCACTAGATACGCTGTCTGTCTGGGGACTGACTCTCTCCTGGCTTCCAGCCATGATGTTCCATTGTACTTGTAGGGTCTTACCACTAACCTTTGGTGGGTCATCAAGTACTCTGACAGAAATCGTTCATTCTTTTAGGAAACCTTGGAGGTTTCTCTGATCAAAAGCTCATTGTGGATGATAGCCCCATGCTGGTACTGGGAGTTACAGGTCAGTGCCCACTAAGAATATGAGGAAAAATATAACTAATATATAAGAGTTAGAGAGGAGAGAGGGGGGGGAGAGGGAGAAGAGAAAGGCTTATTAAGACTTTCAGTCATATGAGGGCATTTTTTCTTGCAAACAATCTCTGTAGAAGGATATTACAATAAGTGAGATGGTTGCATGGATGGACACAAATCCCAGCAAGCTCCCCTTAGCAACAGTTACCATCGGACTGTGGGTTTCACATATGCTTGCCTAGACTGAAGTAGCATTTGTGCACAGAGTTCTGGATTTGTGAAGGTGAGTATGTGTGAGTCTGAATATTCCAGTAAACACCCAAGCATCGTGTCCATTGGTTCATTCTCTTGATCTTGAGCAGTAGTGAAGGTGTGTCTATGTGAGATGAATTCTTTAAAGGCCTTCTCTAAAGCAAGGTTTCCAGAAACATGCACAGCTTGTCAGATTCTCTTTATGGTGTTGCAGTTAAATATTTTTTCTATTATCATTTTTGTTATTTTTCTGCCAAGTGTTTACAGTAATAGTTTCCAATTCCTTTTGATAAAAACCACACCTAAGCAGTATAAAAACTTTTAGTACCCACACTTTCCTTCCACATAGTCTGTCATAACAATTAAATGTCAAAAGGTATATGAAGTAAAATAATAATAAAATAAATGATAGGTTATACAATTACCCTGTATTCTACTGATTATTGATATGACTTGAAATTCTTTCTTCAATTTAGTGAGATTAAGATAAATGGTATTTTGTAACTAAATTTCTCTCATATGCTCATGCTAGAACTTTCTTTTGACCAGTGAATGAGAGCACATTCAATTCGTGGTAGCTTTATGCACAAGCTTCCCTTGTGTAAACACAGTATCACTTGAAATATCTTCTACAGAATAGGTATGCAGTCCATTACCACATCCTTCAGAGATGTCTGCACTTCTATGACTCACATGCATGAGATGGTTTTCAAGTTCTTCCCTACCTTGCCATATCTTCTTAGATACCTATTCACCAGACAACCTTTGTGTTGAAGTTTATTATTCTATTCATCAAGGTGAGTGACATTCATGTAATGATGTGTCTTCTCTTACTGTTTTTTTTTTTTTTTTTTATTTGACACACGGACAGAAGCCTTTTATTAGAATACAACAGACACTGTTTATTGCAGAATTGTCAACCGACTCTTATAAAAACAACCTATGAAAAATTAATGAATCTATCTGGGTGTGATGGTGCATGCCTTTAATCCCAGCATTTGGGACACAGAGGTAGGAGGATCTCTGTATGTTCAAGGCCAGCCTGAGATTACATAGTGAATTCCATGTTAGCTTGGGCTAGAGTAAGATGCTACCTCAAACAAAAACAAACATACAAAAATCTTTGGCCTGGAGAGATGGCTTAGTGGTTAAGGTGTTTCCTGCAAAGCCAAAAGACCCCTAGTACTCACACAAAACCAGATGCACAAGGTGGCACATGCATCTGCAGTTTGTTTGCAGTAGCTAGAGGCCCCAGAATGCCTATTCTCTTTCCCTGTCTCATAAATAAATAAATATATTTAAAAAAAGAAAAATTAATGAATTTAGATAATCTCTATAAATTTACTTATGTTAAAATACACAGCATTCTTACATAAAATCTTCTCTATATATGAAACAATATAACATTTAATGACAAAAATAATGCTTTACAAAGTATCATTTATTGAAGTTAAGTATCTTTCTTTTCTGTATCTAGAATCATTCCCAGGATTAAATTACATAAACATTATTTCTTTTTACACAGAAAATCATATAAAGTAGGTTCGATATCCTTTCACTACATATATCAATATTCAAAACTAAGGCATGCATTAAATATATATATATATATATAGTGGTAGAGGTGACCTCTGTAATTGTTAAGATAATCTTAAAATTATACCATGCAGTTTACTTTTTTGTCAGCAAACATATTTTTAGTTTGCATATTGTCACATTTTTTGTCAAAATATTAGAAGTATGCATGACATTTTTCATAGGTACTGAATACAATAGCTGAGTTTTTTTGAGCTTTTGTTCTCCCACTTATTGACTTTTGTTCTGGGTCATTGAATTGGATTTTAATGCATAGTGTTAGTCCACTCACCAGCAGGCATTAGCGGGAGTAAAGTCTGCAGCTTTCAGGCCCTGTCTGGTGCTTCTTGACTCATAAGCTTCCACGTAGTTGATGGGAAAACAGGCAGGACGATAAAGCCCTTAACGAGTGTGAAAAGAATAATGTGTCTGGATTTCCTCCTCCTCCACTGCACTGTGGACTGCACCATATAAAGTCCTCAGTTTTCTTGTGTCTGCTTGTGTCTGGATTTCCTCCTCCTCCACTGCACTGTGGACTGCACCAAATAAAGTCCTCAGTTTTCTTGTGTCTGCTTGTGTCTGGATTTCCTCCCTCCTCTGCTGCACTATGAACTGCACCATACAAAGTTCCCAGTTCTCTTGTTCCTTGAACACGCTGGAATGTTTAACTGAGTCTAGAACTTCAGGGAACACATTCTGGGCTTTGAACTTTCCCTAAATATGTTGTGTGATTTAATTTATTTGTTACTCAATCCAGCAAAGCATTTGGGTTAGCTCTTTTATGGTGCACGTTGTCATTAAAATTACCTATTTATTTCAACTTGCCTTTCAAATGAATTTATATTTAACCATTAGTTTATGAAATATGGCACTCTTCTGAAACCATGGCACAGTCTTTATTAAGTTACATTTTCTTTTTGAAAGGTCAGAATAATAGTATTTTGTTTGTGTGTGTCTGCGTTTGAGCATGTATTGTGTATCCCTCTTTCTCTCCCCACCTCAAGTATGTGTGTGTGTGTGTGTGTGTGTGTGTGTGTGTGTGTGTAGGCCAATTTTTTGAGATAGGATCTCTCAGTTGACCTTGAACACACCAATAACTTGACTAGACTAGCTAGTCAGCCAGCACCAAGAGTCCTTCTGTTTTTCTGTTTTCAAGTTCCCAGCACAGGTGCACTGCCCCTTTGAGGTGGCCTGCCCTGTTGACTTTGACTTAGTTGCTGGATGTAAACTCAGGTACTTATGATTTTGGGAAGTCACATTACCAGCTGAGCCTTCTTTCTAGCCCCTAATTGATTGATTTTAGTACGCATCCCTTGTAAAAATGACAACAATTCCATTCCTCAGCTTAAAATGTAACAAGTGAACTAATGTTTTGAATAGTAAGAGGCAGAGGAGTAGAATAGCACCGTACATCCTTCTGCCATTTAGTTTTCATATAGAGAACAAACAAAAACATCTAGAATATAAGCTCTTTACAAACTGGCCCATATGAACCAGATATCGTTATTCTTCACTGTAAAGCTAGAAGAGAATATAAACAAGCAACCCAGTGAACACCACCAGAGCTACTCCAGTTTAAGAGGAAAGCACATAAAGAGGAGATAGACAGGTATAGGAACCATTGCATGGACGAGTATTGGTGTTTAGATGTATGAGAGATTCTACTTGTAAAAGAATATTTAGAAAAAAATCTTACTAAAGGGAAATAACAAGAATAGTAATAAGGAAAAATATTCTTATGAAATGGTATGTGTGGTATAAAATAAAAATTATTGTCATTGTTCCTTAAACATACATAGGAAACAAAGCAGGTAAAATCATTTTATATAAAAATCTAATATCTAATTAGTTAGTTACTAATATAGTTGTATAGCAAATATCAATTCACTTAAACTATATAATGTAAGATAACTTCATATGAAGTGATAAAAGGGAAACAGCTTTAAGTATCTTGTTCCTCGGCCCAGAGAGAAAATATGGAAACATCTTAATCAGGCTTCTCCAGCCATTAGAATTCAATGCTTCTTAACAATAAGCATATTAAACATAAAGGTCACAGTAGTATGAACAATGTTTTTGTGTACAAGATATACCATGGATAATTGTGTAATTTAATAAAATAAGTAACTGACTTGTTCTCTAGTGAATTGTCATGGATTCTTGGAGTCAACACGCTATAAGGACAGGAGTAAAGTGAAGTGAACATGTATTTTTGTGCATTGTTTTAATTTTACCTTGTTACTTCATAAACTCATCAAATGAATATACTAAAACATTACTATACATTCTGGGAAATTGCACATGAATATACACATATACATATATTAAGCATGTATACAGATATGGAAATGTATCATTATATCAGTATAATTAAATTAATGTAAGAATAAAACAATTAAAATGATTTAGAGAAGAAGTTGGACAAGTAACAGATTAACAGAGATTTACCTCCTTCCCAGTCAAAATCCTGACCCTATTGCACAGTGGTGTTTCCTTCTCTGTATATTTGATTTGCCCCCATATTCCACTGGTAAATTTATTCACAATAAAGCATTACTGCTGCAGATACAAACTTACAAAAAGATGTTAGTGATTTTGACTCTGGCTATAGATAAAATCAGAGATGACGCATCCTTCCTATAATGCTTTGTACTTACATGAAAATCATAGTTTTACTTCAAATCATGAACAATTGTTTCAACATGTTGAGGTCCTGTAGTTTCTGAAGAATATAGAAACTTGCTTCCGTATAGCAACTACTCAAATGCTTTCAGATGGTAGTTATGGATTAAGCACTTCTTCAGAAATTCTGCGGCTCGCAAAGAGCCCTCATTAAATAAGAAAGGGAAAGTTCTAAAATTAGGTGTTTTATCAGAGAAAACAAGTGAACTACTTGTGCTTAAAAAGTTAATAAGTACAAGACATAAAATTCAGAAAAGCTTTATCTTTTTCAAAAAAAAAAACAATGTAATAGCCAATATTAAATAAATAAAAAAATGACGATGAGTAAGACATGTCAATATTGATTAAAATAAAGCATCCAGCTTCTGGAAACCAGGAGTGTGTCATTAACGGGAAGTCACAGTAAGAAGTATTTCTGTGAATTGGTAGGGGTTAATGTTTAATTAATCTTTTCTTGTGTTTTTTGATGATTTTAATGAGAACAAGGCCAATATATATATATATATATATATATATATTGAATGTATAACATTTTTTATCTTGTGATGGCTAATTTTCATTGTGAACTTGACAAAAATTAGTATCACAGGACATTGAGGCATATATCTGGTTTTATCTATGAGGCTATTTCCAAAAGAGAAAAAGACCCTTGATCTGGGTTTCACTACCTGTCAGCTGAGTTCCTTACAAATGTGATCAGGAGAAATCCATGGCAACGTTGGAGGACATCCTGCTCCATATTGTGGCCCATCATGACATGAATTACTCTTTTTCCACAACATCCTTCCTGTTGTGACAGACTGACATTTTTTAACTGTGTGACAAAATAAATTCTTCCTTAAATTCTTTTTGCCACGTGCCTAGTGATAGCAATGAAAAGTTAGCTCACCCAGGGCTCTACATCACATTTATTCAGAGATCACTAAATGTGATATTTAGGATTATCTACAAGGAACATGGGCAAAGTGATCTACTTCTTATCTACCCAACAAAGCAAAAGACAAATGCCGTAACACTATCAGGTAGTTCTCAAGAATTGATTATGGAGGCTTTTGTTGTTTGTAATTTTATAAATTTTTGAACACTGTGCATTTAAGAGTGATTAATATGTAGGTATATCAGTTATCTATTTCAGCAACTGAATTTTAATGAAAAATATACTCATCCCATTTGAAGGCTATTTTGGCAGGGAACCAAGTAAACCACAGATGAAAAAAAAAAATCAGAAATTAAATTGTGAGTGCCTATTATATCCCTTTATTTATCAAAATATACTTGGCATTGATGGTCATCCATCACATCAGAAGATGGGAAAAGTAAAATGAAAAGTGAAAAACAAGAGTCAAGCAATCTGAAAAATTGCCAGAAATCAGCAAAATAATGAAATGTTCTGAGCTGTATGTTTATTGAGAAATTGATTGTAAAATGAGTCTAAGTGCCAAGAATAGTTCACTTATTCATTATTCCAACAAATATTGCTTAATGTGTATGCGTTACACAGTTAGGTAGGACATAGGAAGATGGAATTAAGTTGATAAAAGTGATATAATTCTATAACTCCTCACAGTAGAAGAAAGAACTGTGATTCATTCTGATCTGTGAAGTGTTCACCAGTCATATTGAAGAAGACATGGCAAAGGAGGACTCAGAAATGCTGCAGACATGTGCTCAATGACAGCATTATAGAACATGTGTCTTTGTCAGCTGTTAACTGTGAAAGGGAGTTTGCTTCTTTTCCCTTCTGATGATTACTTACATGCTAAAGAAATGCTTTTCACAGTACAGAGAAAGACAAGTATATTGTAAGGGATATTATCCAA
Organism: Jaculus jaculus; assembly: GCF_020740685.1. Taxonomy (NCBI): domain Eukaryota; kingdom Metazoa; phylum Chordata; class Mammalia; order Rodentia; family Dipodidae; genus Jaculus; species Jaculus jaculus. Next base: position 84,635,158 of record NC_059114.1, read on the forward strand.
ATGAGCCAGTGGAGTTATTTATTTTTTTTTATATTTTATTACTTATTTGCAAGGAGAGAGGGGAGAGAGAAAGAAAGAGAGGGAGGGGAGGAGGGACAGAAGGAGAGAGAGAGAGAGAGAGAGAGAGAGAGAGAGAGAGAGAGAGAGAGAATGGACATATCTCTTGTCACTGGAAACAAACTCCAAACTCATGTACCACTTTATACATATGGCTTTAGTTTGGTACTGGGGAAACGAACTTGGCCCAATAGTTTTTGCAGGCAGGCACTGTTAACTCTCGAGGCATCTAGTTCTCCAGGCCCAGAAAGTTATTCATGACTAGTTTCTTTGAGAGATCATAGTCTTCTCTTATGTGCTGGATAGGAAGGGGCTATGAATTCTCCAAACAGTTTTTTTTTTTTTTTTTCCTGACAGACATTATGAGGTTATCCAGGGGCCATCAATTTTTGTGACTAGTAACTACTCTGTTGGTTGGTCATCTCTTGGCACAAAATGTTAAACTTCATTTTGGGCTAAGAATTCTGTACATCTCAAAGTCTACAAAAACATAATGACCCTGCCTTCATGGTGTTTAGAGTTTAGCAGGGGAGACATATAAATGAATAAATTAATATGTGATAAAAAATAAATAAGTTAAATCACCACAACCAATATAAGTACCACAGATGGACTAACTGGCATTCATCTTGAAAGGAAACATTTATCAACTATCAGATTCTCCAGCAAGGGTTGAGTGTTATCAAGAGTTAACAAATAATCCAGAATTAATCATGATGACCAATTAGTTCCCTAAAGTGCAAAGGAAATTTTATGGTGACATTCAGAACAGTGATATATGATCATTTCACATTATTCCTAGGACAAAAACATCACACTCACTTGCTATCACCATATTCTCGGTGCTTTCAAATGTATTAGACCACAATATCTCATAGCTACAAACTTCAAAGTAAATTTCATGATTACCACTGTAAGGTTCATGAATGACAAAGACCACATAGGATCACTCGGAGGCAGGGGAAAGCTGTTTATTGGCAGCCGAGCTGCTGGGCTGTCTCATGGAGAAGAGAGAGAGAACAGCCTGTGTGATGCTGGATAAGGTTTTTTTGTTTTATTTTTGTTTTTTGTTTTCCTTTTGGGAAGGGGATACAGTGGACAACGGACTGGGGAATGCAGGAGACAGCAGGGACTCAGCCAAGTAGCTACTTAGTCAGAGAGACAGAGATGAAATGGAGGAGGAGCTGCATCAGGAGAGAAGCCAGGTTGTATCTAAGACAGGATCTGCAGAAAACTATGGCCGAGGACATTTGTTGCAGACAGGCTTGCATTAGTGGCAGAAATCACCCCACCAAGAGCAGCTGTGGGGAAGAAACACAACAAAAAACAAAACAAACCGACATTTATTTGGCTTACAGTCTCGGGAGGAAGCTCCGTGATGGCAGGCGAAAATGACGACATGAGTAGAGTGGCCATCAATCCCTGGCCAAGATAAGGTGGACAATAGCAAACACTGGCATGGGGAAACTGGCTATAATACCCATAAGCCACCCCAACAATACAACACCTCCAGGAGGCTTTAATTTCCAATTGCCATCAGCTGGGGATCCTAGCATCCAGAACATTTACGTTTATGGGGAACACCTGAATCAAACCACCACAGCATTGTTAAGTCAGGGGAGCAGGGGTTAGGCAGAGTAAGCATCTAAAGTTTGTTTCAGTCAGGCTGCTCTCATTCTCTTCCTTCATTTCAACTCCATCTTAGAACCCTTATTCTACCTAACAATCACTGTCTGCCCTCACTAGCTGAAGAAACTGAAGCAGAGACTGGTAAAGTGACCCTCTAGAAAAACATATCCTAAGTTGGCATCCTAAGGTGGCATCACAGGGTTCTAGCTCGATTACCCCAGACCTGTTCTCTATCTACTCTTGTCTATCATTTAAAGAAACACTGTGTCCTTGTAGGGAAATGTCACCATGATTATGTGTTTTGTATGTTAAATAGAAATCAAACAACAATAGCTTAAGATGGAATCTTATCTTTTTTCTCATAAAGAGAATTGACTTGAAATTGGTTTAATTATTTCTTTTTTACAACATAATATGACAGTCTTTTTTTTATAAAAAGTAACCAACATTATCAAATATATCTAGGACAAATATATCTAGGACATGGAATTCCTCAGAACCCCATGTCAATTTTATTCCTGACTGCTTCCCCAAATCTAAGATAATGTCTGGCACTATTATTTGTTTTAAATATTTTCTAATGTGTTTCTTTGAGTTATACTCTCAGACACAAGTTTCTCCTACAACCTAACTTGTTACCATTACATGGAATCTTCACATCGCCACTAGGATGGAGTTGGAATCATATCAACATACATAGTTTTTTCAACATTAGGGAAATTGTAACACCTAGATTTTTTTTGATAAGTCAGATTCTTAACTGTCAAATCTTCATATCAATCATGATATAATCATGATTCAAGACACTTGGTTCTTGGAACTTACTGAGATCACATGACTGGAAGATCTTTGACCTCAGATGAGTTCAGCTAGCCAATCCAGTGTGACTGGGAGCAGTGTAGGTAATATAAATATGGAAATTATAACTGGACAGAAGGTTGCCACAATCCCACTGTCCTGTCTTGAGTGTCAGGGTGACTTGTGAGGTGCCCTGGTATTCCCTCAGGAGAGAGCCAAAATGTAGAATATAGATGAGAGATAGTGTTTTGAAATTTTGCACTACTGTCCCTGAGATTTTATTTTAATTTGGGACCCTTTCCTGAAACAACAGTGAATATTTTGTCACACCATGAAAATAAGAGATTTATGCAAAAAATACATTTCCTGACAGAGTAACTTGAGCTCAGGAGTGTTAAATAGCCAGTATAAACACATCTGTGTGGAATGAGAGCACTTTTGTAACCATCTTCTGCCTTACCTAAGTAATTACACCAATTTGACAGTGGTGGGAACTATGGCTCCTGAGCGCTCTGCTTGTTTGTTGCCCCAGGTCCCCAGCTAATGGTCTCTGTGGCTTCAAAGCCTTGGCTCTTTTTTTCCACAACCTTGCCCTTTGGCTCACCTCACACTTTTAAAGCATCCTTTTGTCCTATGCCTTCAGCTTGTGACACGTTTTGTCTTCCTTTTGAGTGAAAATTTCAAAGAAAAATAAATTGCTTGAAGTGTGCCTCTAGGAAATGAGAAAATGTGGCATGGAACACGGTATCAGATATGGAAAAGTACAGGCTGTTCATTGAAGCAATAAGAGAGCATTGGTTAGGAGGAAAAATTACTTTTGCATGTGGGAAAAATGCAATGATGAGTATTTTCAGTTCCTAAAAGAATGTAGAGAAAACAAATATATTTCAAGATGAAACCAAAAATTAAACACTTTCCCCTATAGAAATAATAAAACGCTAATATTTACCTTACCCAAATTAACAACAAATCTGGAGAAACAGTATATCTATTGAACACAAACTCATTTTTTATGAACTTATTGTTTTGTTTATTTTACTTATTTATTTGAGAGAGACAGACAGAGAAAGAGGTAGATAGATAGATAGAAAATGGGTGCACTAGGGCCTCCAACCATTGCAGATGAACTCCAGATACATGCGCCCCCTTGTGCATCTAGTTTACAGGGTTCCTGGGGAATCAAGCCTCAAACCGGAGTCCTTAGGCTTCACAGGCAAGTACATAACTGCTAAGCCATCTCTCCAGCCCATGAACTCATTTTTAACTTAGCAAAGTACATAAAAGAAAAAATATACATGACTAGAAATGAATACCAATAGAATTTCTATTTTGTTATTGTGAGTGTGATTATTTGAAGAATGAATGTTGGCCCTAAATATATATTGGCATCTTAACATCTCCAACTGTATTCATCACATGAAAAAAAGCAATTATTTATATCATGGAAAAATGAGATTTAAATGATTGGAAATTCAGGAGAATATGAGAAATTAACCTAGATTGTCAGCATAGTCCCTAAGTGAAATTACTTATGTACTAACAAAATAGAAGCAAAGGCAGTTTTGATACTGTTATACACAGAAAAGTAAATGACTTGAAGAAGGTGGCAGAGATGGGAACAAGTTGGCTAAAACCCTGGGAAAGCTGTCTTCTTCCAGAAGACAGAAATTATCATGGATGGACTCACCCACAGAACCTGCAGAACGAATACAACCCTGCCACCCCTGGACATCAGCTGAGCTCCCAGGCACGTGTCACAGTCACCCTTGATTTTTCTTTATTAACCGCCAAATCCATGATAATTTGTTACAGCAGCCTTGGGAACCTCAGGCAGGTTTTCATAACAGGGAATGGGAAAGTGCTGTAATAAATAGCTAAATATTTGGATGTTGGTTTAGAATTGGTAATAAATTGAGAAAGGCAGAGTTCTGAGATACATTCGATTATAAGAAACTATCCCACTCTGTTCATAGAAAAACTAATTACACGTGGGCATACATATTCTTCATATTTAGTAATGCTTTATAAGCTGCATTTCTGAGGATATTATAGCTTACTTTTAAAATACAAGCATATATCTAAAATGTTGGAGGGAGGCAGGTCATACAACTTTACATGGAATTAATGAAGAGATCTAATCATGTAACCTTCCTAGTCATTCTCTCTCATAATGACTGCATATAATTTTGTCCAATCAATATTTTCTTCCTAGTGCTTTACTACTAAGATATATCTCTGGCCTCTTCATAATTTTAATGTTGAAATGGATTATCAATAAGGTGCCCAGACTGGACTTGAACTTCTATCACCATTTCCCTCATATTCCAGAGTACCTAGGATTATAGGGCCACCTGTAACCACTTTCTGAATAGTATATGACTATACCAATATATAAATAATTTTATTATTGCATTTTTTTCTACATTTTCCCAACAGCTTTCTTAGCTTGAATGTCTGATTTAAATTTCCACATAAAATCTTTACTGAATATCAAATGATTGATATCTTGGTATGTACTGGTAATTGTCTTCAGTAAAGCTAACATTGGTATCAAAGAATGAGAAGGTAACAAGTGATACAGGGATTAGGACATAATAGAACCCGTCTACACTGTGAATTGCAATACATATTGCTTTAACCACTATTGATCACAGCATGGAGATTTCTGAGAACAGTAACAAAGAGAACTAGCTGATGATCCAGTAATTCACCATTTTAGTATGTATCCAAAGAAAGGAAAGCATAATCCTGAAGAGATTCTTGCACTCTTGGGTTTGTTATCATATCCATAACAATTGCTAAAATATGAAAATAATACATGAATCATCAGATGAATAAAATTAAATATATTAATGTACATATGCACATACACACACTCATGAAAAGTATAGACACACTAGAATATTGTCAGCCTTAGGAAAGAAATATACTCCCACATTCTGTTATTTGTGACAGAAAAAAATAAATCATCTTATAGAGTGTTATGTTTAGGGAAATAAGCCAGACACAGAAAGACCTTCCTATATGATCTCATTATATGCCAAATCGGAAAATTTTGAATTCAGGAGTAAAGCGTGCTTGCCACTAGTTGGTAGGAGATGCTGGAAGAAATTTGGATATGCTAATTTATTAGTTACTTCTCACTTTTTGTTCCAATACCTGGTAAGAAGCAACTTAATGAAGGAAGAGTTTGTCTTAGTTACATACAGATCAACATGGTAGGGAATACAGGGTTGTTGAAATAGGAAGCAAATATTCACATTGTGGGCATGGTCAGAAAATAGACAGCAGGCAATGCTGACACTAGTGTTCTCCTTTTCATAGTCAGAGACCCCTGCCCCCAGCCCATGGAATCGCATCATTCATATTCAGAGTTAGACTTCCACCTCAGTTAACCTAATCTAGAACATCCTCCATGGGGACTGGAGAGATGGCTTAGTGAGTAAGGCACTTGCCTAAAAAGTCAAAGAACCTCAGTTTAATTCCCCAGGACCCACATAAACCAGATGCAAAGGTGGTGCATACATCTGGAGTTCATTTGCAGTGGCTAGAAGCCCTGACATGCACATTTTCACTCTCTTTCTCTCTCTCAAATAAATAAATTAATTAATTAAAAAGGAAAGAAAATCCTCTGTGGACTTGCCCAGAAATTTGTTACCAAGATGTTTTTAACTTCTGCCAAGATTACAAGCAAAGTTAACCATCTTGGGCTGGAGAGACAGCGTAGTGGTTAAGGTGCTTGCCTGCAAAACCTAATGACCTAAGTTTGACTCACCAGTACCCTGTAAAGGCAGATGCACAAAGAGGCACATGTGTCTGAAGTACATTTACAGTGGCTGAATGTCCTTGCCTCTCTTCTCCTGTCCTTAAAAAATAAATAAATAAAAATATTTTTTAAAAAAATTAGGGGCTGGAGAGATTACTTAGTGGTAAAGTGGCTGCCTGCAAAGCTCAAGGACTTTGGTTCAATTCCCCAGGACCCACATAAGCCAGGTGTATAATGGGGCACATGCAGCTGGAATTTGTTTGCAGTTATTGAAGGCCCTGGCATTCCCAATCTTTTTCTCTCTTTCTCTCTTATAAATAAATAAAAATACAATTAAATAAACACTTTAAAAAGTTAAATACCTCCCAGTCAAAGTTCACAAACTTTCAGTGATAACATAAATATTGCCTGGAAACTCAATGTACAATATTGTGACCATAGCTAATAATATTATATTGTATGCTTGGAATTTTCTAATGGTAAATCCTTAATATTCTCACAACATAAACAAATGAACAAATAACTGCATGAAATGACAGATACATTGCTAGCCTCTATTATTGATGCAAACTAATGTTAAGCTAAACATGGAGACATGTTCATTTCTCATCTAGAGCACTGGGGTATTGTTTATTCCAGTCTGTAATTCTGTTTTATTTTATTTTTTTCGAAGTAGGGTCTCAGTCTGGTCCAGGCTGACTTGGAATTAACTATGATGTAGTCTCAAGGTGGCCTTGAACTCACTTTGATCCTCTCACCTCTGCTTCCTGAGTGCTGGGATTAATGGCATGTGCCACCACACCCAGCTCCAGTCTGTAATTCTTAATTAATTGGAACCTTTTTCTATGGCAATAAAAATCCTGATTCCTATAACCAATTATTCAATTGTTTGTTTGTTCAATTATTATTTTCCCATAAGTGATTTTTGAAAAATTAAGTTTTATCTCTCTGAGTTGAAAATTAATGGCAACTAGAGTTCAAAACTGGGTTCTGTTATCTCCATCTTTACCTCAGGGGTCCAGGGAAAACAGCACATTTCCACATCCATAGATCATGTCCTATTGTTAACCCTGCCTCCTTTAATGTGACTTTTTCATGCAACTATTAGGAAACTACATTCTACCCATAATTCTTCAGTGTACTTGAGGTCTTATCTTTGTGGTTTGTAGTTATAGTTTTTGTTACTGTTGTTTTTTTCTCATTTGCATACTTTAAATTTCCTTTTGTTATGTTAAATTGTGCATGTTTTTCAGAAATCGACATGTATTTGCTACTCTGTTGCACGAACTTTCCTGAGGAGACATGACCAAATGTCTATTCACCCCAGATAGGCAGCAATGACAGAGAAAAGAAATGATTATAGCCAAATATTGTTTGGCCAACCAATGAGTTTAATTTGTATTACTTACGGTAGTGTGGGCTCAGGATTACCTATAACAGTGAGCACAATTTACAGACAGTTACACCAAAGAAGAAAAAGATGTCTTCCTCTCTCGCCCCGCAGCCACGATTAATCTACATATGTGTATAATGGGGAGAGCGGGAGCCAGGGCTGCCTCTTGTTCATTTCCTCCACGGCCTCCTGAGCTCTCTCCCTCTCCTGCCACCAGAGAACATTACTGGTCATCACTGCTGTCATAGCATCACAGATGGATGGTTCTTGTCATTCCAAAAGTGTGGGATTTCCACAACCACAATTACCATTAAATTCTCTCTCAATCATAACATTCCCCTTTTGATTCTCTGTTGTTGACAACCATTTCCTAATGTCAACTCCAGCAAATGAAAAATTTGTTTTGCTTTCCTAGGGTTAGCCCTTTGCAGAATGCTCCATGAATGACAACCAATAATCTAAAACCAGCCTTCCCTGGCTGTGGGTTGTACATATGTGGAATCATCTTAGAATATTTTGAAAAAACTGTTCCTAGTGAATAGGTACCAACATTTTCCTTATCATCATTTCTAAAACAATACAGCATAATATCTATGTATATAATGTTTATATTGCATTAGATACTATATATATTGTTGATTTTTATTTATTTGAAAGTGACAGACCAAGAGTGAGAGAGAGAGAGGATGGGTGGGCCAGGGCCTCCAGCCACTGCAAATGAACTCCAGACACATGTGCCTACTTGCACATCTGGCTTACATAGGTCCTGGGGAATTGAGCCTTGAACTGGGGTTCCTATGTATGGATAAAGATGATTGTGTTGCATGGATATCCAAAAGTTTAGCCATCCCTAAGGTGACCAAAAACTGCCTCCAGTTCTCAGTGATTTTAATTAATACTGCCTTTAAACCACTGAAAACTGCTCTTTGTATATCCACAGATGATCTGTCCCCAACCCTCCCCACACACCTCTTGACAAAATTCTGACATGTTGCTTCTAGGGAATTCGGTAACTTGAGATAGAGAAAAACCACTCTAGATTTGGGCAATCTCAGCTTTTTTGCTGTTGCTTTGAAAGCTAGATTTTTTTTTTTTTTTAATATTTTATCCCAGTGAAGCACCTTGCACCTTCCAGTGTTCTTGTTTGGGGCTCCTTCTGGTGGGGTGCATGTCGAGCGCATGTCCTTAAGAGTTCAGCTGACTTTATTAGCTCTCCTGAGGAGTGGGTACTGGTTCATAGTGAATCCAGGGCCTCTTGATAGTAATAAATAAATAAATAAGGATGGCCTTTATTAGACTAAAAAACTCTATTAATTCCCTTCCTAATGCTTGGTTGCTGGCAGTTTTTCTTATGAAAATACATGTTTAATGTTCTCCATTTTTCTACAAATATTGATATCTTATGGAGATTTTTAATTACTACATTGATGTCAGTTACATACAATAATGAGCTGGCCTATCATTCCTGTCATGAATATCGCCTGAGCATTCCATGTTATCATTTTCAAACATTGCTTGATCCACATAAATATTATTATATATCTATGTTGATAAGATTTATTGGTATTATATCATTTTATTTATTTATTGGTCTTATATCATTTTATGCTTTTTTATTAATGAAATACAGGTATTATAAAGTGACATTGTGAGGACATGTATGTTATTATGGGAAATACTGTACGTTATTGCTATTATTTCTTCATTTATTTTTTAATGTTTTTTGTTGTTTATTTTTATTTATTTATTTGAGAGAGACAGACAGAGAGGAGGCAGAGAGAGAGAGAAAGAGAGAGAGAGAGAGAGAGAGAGAGAGAGGGAATGGGCATGCCAGAGCTTTCAGCCACTGCAAAGAAATTCCAGACGCATGCGCCCCTTGTGCATCTGGCTAACGTGGGTCCTGGGGAATCAAGCTTCGAATCGGGGTCCTTAGGATTCACAGGCAAGTGCTTAACCACTAAGCAATCTCTCCAATCCTGTTATTTATTCTTTAAATGTTTAATTTTGACCAATCTGTCAATGGCTATATTTTAGGATTTATGTTTTAGAAAAAAATTTAACTAAATAATTATTTAAAAATAGATGTAGAGATGCATGGCTATCTAAATCTTTTTAAGAGAGGTTTTGAAATTTAAGTGTGAAGGAATTGATCCATTTGATTAAATTTATGGAAATTGTGGGCATAGAATCGGGTACACTATTCCCTTAGTACACTTTTAATTACTATGGAATAAGTAGTGAATGTTCATATGCATTTTTTGATACAGGTATTAGGGTTTTCTCTATTTTGTTTCTTAGTTGACATAGTTGAGTTTTATTTATTTTATTAAGCTTTCAAAGAACAGCTCTATATTTTATGGGTTTCCTTTAATTTTAATTTAAACTTGAACTAATTTCAAACTTCATTGATTTCTATCCTAATATTATTCCAAACCATATACTTGATTACATTTCACTTGATCATCTTTACTCAGTTGGAAATTAGGCTATTATTCTGAGTTCTTTCTTCTTTTCTGTTATATGCCTCCCATGTTACAAATTTATCTCTGTGCATTGCTCTACCTCACTAATTTTTATCTTTTGTTTTTATATTTATTAACCTTAATAAATTTGCTTTTATTAGGTACTCCCTTTTGAGTATTTAATACAGTAGAATTATATTGTTTAAATTTTCAGTTATTTGTCTTTTCCCTTATACTACTCTGAACTTACCTACTGAAAATTTTTTACTAATACTTAAGAATGCACATGGTTACATTGATGGTAAATAAATTCATTATGGCATGTTACATAGAATACACATTACTCAACAATCTATGATAGTTCTGGAATTTTTTTCTTAACATTTATCTATATGCAAGAGGATAGAGAGAAGAGACACACAGAGAATGGGCACATCAGGACTTCCACCTACTGCAAACAAACTCCAGATGCATGTGCTACTTTGTGCATCTGGCTTTATGTGGGTCATTAAGCTCTACAGGCAAGTGCCTTAAACACTAAACCATATCTCCAGCCTTGGAATTTTCTTTTTTCAAGAGGAACTGGAGAAACAGTTCAAACTCATACCAAATCATAAAATTTTATGAATTTTGGAGTGAAATATGCTTAAACTTAACATTTCCTGTGTATGTGCTGATATAGGTAATATAGATTAACTTTTATTTCCATATTTTGGGTGAATTTTCAAAGAAATTTAAAAGGGATATTATTTTGCATATGATGCATCTGTCATGTAGAAACAAATGGTATCTGTTTACTATACATGGACAAAATGTTTTTTTAAACGTGAAATGTTTTTGCCACCTTCCTTTCTAGTGAATATGAAAAGAGATCAGGAATCCACATGATGGGTTCCTGCAGCTACACTCCCACCTGTGTCTAATGATTGCATGCATTATTTAATTTTGAAATAAATCAGAACTTGCCATATCATAAGGAAACATGCTTTTTAGAGTACAATTGATTGCCCTAATAGTTAACATTTCTAGCTTTACTTAGCATATATTATGTATTATATCAGTCAGCTAAGTAAAGGAAGTTGAGTTACTCAGGAAGGACACAAATCAATCAGAGAGGACTACTTCAACACCTACTTACTTTAATTTCCCGCTATTTTTACATTTATTTTGGTCATCTTCTACTTCCAGGTGAATACTGACGTCACCTTTCAAAGACATGTGCTATGATGGCAGAAAGCCTTCCATCTGTGTAAATATGAAAAACAGAAGACATGCTTGGGGAGAATGCTCAGTGATAGAATGTTTGCCTAACAATTGTGAGACCTTCAATTCAGTTTAGAAAAAAAGAAGAATAAAATATGGAGAGATGGCTTAGTTTTAAGGCTCATGCCTGCAAAGCATAAGGATCTTGGTTCAATTCTCCAGGTCCCATGTAAGCCACATGCACATAGTGGCACATGCATCTGGAGTTCATTTGCAGTGGCTAGAGTCCCTGGTGTGCCCATTCTTACTTTCTCTGTCTCTCTCTCTCTCTCTCTCTCTCTCTCTCTCTCTCTCTCTCTCTCTGGGAGCTCTCCCTGTCTCTAATAAATAAATAGAATTTAAAAAAAGAAAACAGAAAAGAAAAAAAAAAGAAAGAAAAGAAAAAAAGCGGAAATATTAAAGATATTTTCCCTCAAACTGCTGCAAAGCATCTGTATTGACATTTTAGAAGCCCAAGAAACATCTCTTACATATTAGTGTGCTCAAGACTAGAGTTTGTGGCATTTATTTGTAGTGCTACTTAGGATAATTCTCACTGTAGCCAGTTGGTTTTTCTCTTCACTTCCTTTCAGGAAATATATTTTAGATTCAGGCTTATTGAATCTCAGAAAAAAAAAATAAATCCATCTAGAATTGATAGAAATGTACCTGGAGATCCTGGGACTTAAAAATGTCACAGAGATTGGATGGGATTTGGGAATCTTTCTTTAGAGGGACTTTGAATATGTTCGAGACACAAAAAATAAAGACATGCTTGGGTAGTTGAGCAATGCAGGAAAGTTTATGAGAAAGAAAGTTTGCCTAAAGTTATTATCTTTCCATACACTGCAGTTTTTGACTTGGAAATAGCAAACCTGTCAGGAACTGACTCCTCTCACCTTTGTTCTCTTCTCACACCTCCATCTCTTACTGTGTGTAGAGAGTTAGTCACCCACAGCAGCATCAATACAGAAGTGGCAGGTTTTGTTTCAAAGAAAAGGCTGATCAGGAGTGGACCTGTCCCTGAACCCCTCCCTCTTTACAGCAAACTGAGTATCCACGCACAAGACTACCTGTGTAGCCAGTTCCAAACGGCCAAAGATTCACTCTCTGATTAAAGAAAAATGCATCACTACCTTTGTTAAAAACAAAGGGTACCGGAGGGTCCAGTAAACTTTGTGGTGGTTAAAGTATTGAGTGAAGTTATGCAGGTGTAGTGTTCCTTTTGGAAGCAGCTAACAATAGCCACAAACATAATGATGACAAGTAAGACAGGGTGTCTATTTTTACATATAGTGGCAAGAAGCTGCATCATACTTTCAAACTATACTAATCCAGCGTTCATATTAGGTTAAATTCAAATAAATTGGGTATTAAGATATAACATGAAGCCTATATAGATGGCTTAGAAGTTAAACAACTTGCCTGTAAAGTGTAAGGACCAAGGTCTGATTCCCCAGGACCCATGTAAGCCAGATGCACAAGATGGCGCATGCATCTGGAGCTAATTTGCTGTGGCTAGAGGCCCTAGTGAGCCCATTCTCTCTCTCTCTCTCTCTCTCTCTCTCTCTCTCTCTCTCTCTCTCTCTCTCATAAATAAATAAAATAAAATATTTTTTTTCAAAGGCCTGGAGTGATAGCTTATCAGTTAAGGCATTTGCATGCGAAGCCTAAGAACCTGTGTTCAACTACTCAGATCCTACATAGGCCAGATGCGCAATGTGATGCACACGCAAGGCTGCACATGCTCTCAAGGTGGCACACATGTCTAGAGTTCAATTAGATTGGTTGGAGGCCCTGATAGGCCAACTCTCTCTCTCTCTCTCTCTCTCTCTCTCTCTCTTAATTAAAATGTGATATCATTATTACTATATATGCTAATAATGTGCAGAAGAGAAAACTCCCTGAGAATCACATATTTCACAATTCATGCCATTCTGGAAGTTAAGATTATTTATATTTAATCACCACATATTCATTTCATATGTGAGAATAGTTAAAAAATTCACATCATCAATATGACATTAGAATAAGGGAAGTATACACATGTGAAGCTGCTATGAAACTGAGAGCAGATAGCAAATTTGCAGCTATCTTTCAGAATGTGGAATGTTATCGAACTAGACAACACTAAGCCAGGAAACATCATTAGTCAAGAGTACACAAAAATAATTTGACTTAAGTGTTGGGAAATTTTGTTTCATAATACATGTATGTAAATGATTAAGATAGAGACTAATATCTTTATCATTAAATAACCTTATTTTTACTCTGACTTCAGGAATTATGAATTTGTAGGTGCCAGTGAAGAGTTATTTTTATGTACCATAAATAAAAGTCACTTCTCCTTACATTATAGTGGCTTGGATATATGTCCCCCATTGGATCAACTGAAAATTAAACTTGTAACTTCGATCTCCAGCCGCCTGTGGAGTCCAGCTCTGAGGTGTCAGGGGGTTGCAGATCTGTTTCTAGCCAGAGGTGTGCAGAGCAGCCTGAGCTCTACAGAGGTCCCTGCTGCTTGCTCATTCTCGGTGTTGGCTGCCTGGTGATGGCTTCTCTCTCTGCTAGAATTTATGAATGGGAGCCAGCTTCTTCTGACATTAAAAGAAGTCCCCTGGATCTGTAAGCTTGAAATCTCTTCTGCTCCTAAACAGTGCCTGGTTTGCATGCTCATCCCTACAACAGGAAACTGACCACTACAGATATTGTCAAAGTAATTCTCATTTTATAGATCTATAGATACAGATCAATCTATTTACTATCTATCTACCTATCTACCATCTATCTCTCTAATCTATCTATCTATGTATGGCACAATATATTCTATAGTTTATATGACATCTAGTGTAAAGGTTTATTAAACTGGGTACAAGATGAAATACCCTTTTATCTTTATGATTAAAAAAACAATCATCCTCTACAAATAAAAAATAAAACCCTTCATGATCAGACTGCTGGCTATAATATTTTTAGGAAACCAAACACTTATAGCTATTCTCACAGCTTAGAAATAGGAGGAATTGGAAAACAAATATTCTCTCTGAGAAGTGAATAAATAACTCAATGTAGATTTTCACTGGCATTTTATGGGCTAAAAACTGGTATTGGTTTTCAGTCCCTTGCACAAATCCCATGTCAGTCTAACTTAAACTAACACTAAAATTGTTTCCAGATTCTGCTCTTCACTCGGTACTTGCCATTTGATTGACAAGCCACCCACATCTGTTCCTGTGTCTTCTTTGACTTCCTTTCTTTGAGCATGCATATGCTTATTATGTGCTTATTTTGAATGATGTTTCATCTGTATTACTCTGGGCAAAAGTCAGTTTATGATTGTGTTTGTTGTCATGGGTTTTAATGGGCACAGTCATGATCTCTATGCTGGTGTAACACACAGATAGCAAAGAAAAACCTTCAGGATGACTTCAAAAATGTACACGTAGAGCCCGGACGTGGTGGTGCACGTCTTTAATCCCAGCACTTGGGAGGCAGAGGTAGGAGGATTGCCATGATTTTGAGGCCACCCTGAGACTCCATAGTGAATTCCAGGTCAGCCTGGGCTAGAGTGAGACCCTACTTCGAAAAACCAAAATAAAAAAAAAAAAGTACACATAAATAAATTTATTTTTCAAGCCTTATAGTATGACTTGTAATACTAGGAGCCCACTATCATTATTGTGTTATGTACGCTGAAGGAGAGAAAGAATACATAATCTATGTAGTCGCAATTTCTGGATTCACTGTCCATTCACGATCCTGGGGACAGGAGAGTGGAGTCACCATTGTAGTTAGTTGTCAGGGGACAGCTGCGCCTCTCTCTGCATGGCCAGTGCATAATGTCTTGCTTTTTCTCTCTCATCATTTGCATAGTTTCCCTTCATGTCTATCCACGTGGAACCACTGTGAGAAGTTGAAGATGCAAGTATGCATTCAAAATGGACACCTCAGAGTTTTAAACAAATGCAATGGTTTATTACTGAAAACACAGATTCTTTCAAAATTACTAATAACTGTACTTGTTCCCCAGGACTGTCATTATGTTCATGGGTTAGTATATCAATAGGTCTTTATTTTCACAAGCCAACAAGAAACGAGATTTGACTCCAACTATACCATATGTCTACTGATACAAAGTTTAAATAAGATCATTTAATGCTAATGAAAATCAGAGACATCTTTATATTTGTGTTAATGTGACAATGGGTTAAGAATTGAGCAGGCTGGAGTAAGGTGAACACTATTTTGTGCCACCTCTGAACATACATAAATTTTTGGAGACACAAAAAATGTCTCCAGAATTCTACATAATAATTTTGAGAATTATAATATATTACCTTATGAAGCATAGGGAAATTACAATTATAATTAAGTTATGATGACCTTAAGATAGAGAATTTTCATGGGTTAGCTAGTACTCTGAATGTAGTTATAACTATCCTATGTGAAGGAGTTAATAATACAGAGAAAAAATCCACAAATTACACATATATTTGAAGATGGATTGGTCGGGTTTATGGTGGCTTCTACAGAGTAGAAAACATGCACACAATATTTTCTAGAGCATATGAATAATACATATATATATATATATATATGTGTATATATATATATATACTTTATACCTATATTCACATATATTTACATGTATATATGCATATCCATGTTTATACATATATTTAGTTATACATGTATATACACCTTTTCTGAGGTGTTGGAGATGTAAGTCAAGGTCTTGCATAAGATAAGAAACTATCTGTCCCTAGAGTTATATGCACAGCTCTACCTACTTCTCCCTTTATGACCTGACCTGCAGAATTGTGAAATAATATACTGGCAATGTTTAATTTCTCTACATGAATAGGAAGTTTTATTGAACCAATAAGAAATGAATGTAGTCATGTATAAGAAATATTTAACATATCCATAAGTATATTTTCTTTCAATTTTGTCTGAGAAATTTATTGATGTGCCCTTAGAACTTCATTATATACACTACTATACTACTATGAAAATCAAATAGCCCAGCACAGTTTATGGAAAGGCTGCCTTTTCCATCTGTCAATTGTAATGATGCCTGTGCTAGAAACTAGGCACTTGTATTGTGGATCTGTTTTCTCATTCTCTTTTTTGCTATTGATCAAATTTTCTTTCTTTACATCACATTTACTACTGTTACATTGTCTCTGAGAGGAATTGTTCATATTTTAACTTTGCTACTCATATTTGTTTGCCTTGATTATTCTAATTCATTTGAATTTTCATAAGCTTTATGTGAATAAAATACATAATAAAATGAAACAGTGTTTTTCAAACACTAGATGCTCTCTTGTTATTTTATCATTATTTTGAACAGCAACTTGAAGAAGGCAAGGTTTGCTTAAGCACTGTGGCTACAAAACCATGGTATCAGGAGCATGAAGCAGCTGATCACACTGCCTCTGCAATCAAGAAACAGAGACTAATGATAAGAGAAGGTCTTCTTATCTCAATTAAAGTAATCAACATATGTATCTCCTCACAGGCAGGTCCTAAGGCTCATTTTGTGGTGACTCTAGGTTCTTTCAAGTTAATATTCAATATCTAGCATCATAGAGAATAACTCAAAACATTCCAAAATTATTTGGGGAGGGAAATTATTAGATAAAGAATGAACAGGACCAAGCCGAGCATGGTGGAACACGCCTTTAATCCCAGCACTTGGGAGGCAGAGGCAGGAGGATTTCCATGAGTTTGAGGCCACCCTGAGAGTCCATAGTGAATTCCAGGTCAGCCTGGGCTAGACTGAGACTCTACCTTGAAAAAACAAAACAAAATAAAACAAACAAACAAACAAAAACCAACAACAACAAAAACGGATGAACAGGACTAAGCTGTGCATGGTGGCACACACCTTCAATCCCAGTACTTGGGAGGCAGAGATTGGAGGATTGCCATGAGTTCGACGCTACCCTGAGACTACACAGTGAATGCCAGGTCAGACTGAGCTAGAGGGAGACCCTACCTTGAAAAGTAAAAAAACAAATAAATAAATAAGAATGAACAGGACCTAGAGAGATGGCTTAGTGGATAAAGGTCCTTGCTTATAGAGCCTGATTATTCAAGGTTCAATTCCCCAGCACCCACATAAGCCAGATGCTCAGTGGCACATGTGTGTGGAGCTTGTTCGCAGTAGCAAGAGACCATGACACACCCGCATATTTCTCTCTCTCTTTCTTTCTTGTAAATAAATATGTAAGAATTTTTAAGAAAAGAATAAATATGGATTATTTATTTATTTACTTGACAGAGAAAGAGAGAGAGAGTGAGAGAGAATGTTTGTGTCATGGCCTCCAGCCACTGCAAAGGAACTCTAGACATGTGTGCCCCCTTTTGCATCTGGCTAACATGGGTCCTGAGGAATCAAACCTGGGTCCTTTGGCCTTCTATGCAAATGCCTTAAACACTAAGCCATCCCTCCAGCCCCAAATAGGGATTTTTGATATTTAACTGAATTAGGTTGTGATTTTGAAAAGGTAATGAAGACTGTGGAGACACCTGTCAGTCAAGTGCTTGCCTTGTAAGCCTGAAGATCTATGATGATCCTTGGAATCCACATTACAATATCAGGCATGGTGGCAAATGCCTGCAATCCCAGCACTGGGGAGACAGGGACAGAAGGGTCCATGGAACTCACTGACTAGCCATTCTAGTGTAATGTTTGAGGACCAGGCTATGAGGGTCCTTGTCTCCAAAGAGGTAGACTGAGTATATGAGAATGATACCTGATATTAGCCGTTTACTTTCACATGCACATACACTTGGCTCAAAATTCATACACACAAACACATATACCACACAGACACACATGTTCAAAAGGGTTAGCATGATGTATCTTATTAAATGGAAAATATAAAACGGGTTTGAGAGATGGCTTAATTGTTAACGTGTTTGCCTGCAATGCCTAATGACCTGAGGATCAATTCCCAAGTACCCAGTATCCATGTAAAGCCAGATACACAAAGCGGCACATGGATCTGGAGTTCACTTGCAGTGGCTGAATTCCCTGCATGTCCATTCTCTCTCCTCTCCCTCCTCTCCTCTCCTTTCTTTCTCTGCTCACAAACAAATTAATAAAATATTTAAGAAGATATAAAACGCATTATCAGTTTCAAACCTCATTGTTACCATCATACAGAATACATTGAAATTTAATTGTCAAGGATTATATCAACTGATGGAGCCATATGTAAATTCTAGTGTCTATGAACTTTGACAACTACCACATAATATTTTAATCTCAAGCATAATTCTTCATGATTTGCTTTTTAAAGTAGAGCCAATATTTATTTCATAATCAAATGCTTCTGGTCATACATTCAAATAATTTTTCACATCATGTTTTCAGCTATAATGTTCAAGTACGTGTTTACCAGCGATCACATTTCTTAACTGACAAGTTTTTTTTCCACATTCTTCTGAAATAGATTTATGAAACATTTAAAGTTATTAAATTTATCACTTGCTTATCAGTTATGATGCTTATTGCAGTTACCTTCTAATTTTTGGTGTAAAACACCCAACCAAGGACTGGAGAGATGTCTTACAGGTTAAGGCGCTTGCCCATGAATCCTAAGGACCCAGATTTGATTCCCTGTACTCAAGTGAGCCAGATGTACAAAGTGGCATATGAATCTGGAGTTTGTTTTCAGTGGCTAGAGACCCTGGTACACTCATTATCTCCCACTCTTTGTCAAATAAATGAATAAAATATTTTAAAATCAGCACCCAACTAAAAGCATCAGAAGGGAAGAAGGGATTCCTTTTGGCTTATAGTCTCAAAAGGAAGGTTAATTATGGCAATGTAAAAGATGGAAACAGCAGAGGCTGGTCATCACCTCTGCCACAGCATGTCTAATACAATCTCTAGCACAAGGGAGCTGGCTATCACATCTCTACGCATGCCCCCAACAGCACACCTTCTTCAGCAGGGTTCTACCTCCAAAATGGCCATCAGCTGGTAACCAAGTGTTAAAAATGAATAAGTTTATGGGGACATCTGGTTCAAATCACCACAATGTTGTTTGCATAATAGTCTCCTAAATATGAGTATTTGGTGGATATGAATTAATACTTTGTAATCAATTGAATGTAAATATTACAGTTAAAGGCACATTACTGAAGGTACGCCAGGATCACACTTCTAAAGGTACAGTATGCACTGATAATTTATTTAAATGTGTTCAGTTTCAATATATCTATTGTTATTTTACCAAGATATTTTGGTAGGAAAAAACAACAGTGTGAGAAAAATCAAATATGAATTTGTAGAGATATTTGGCTAGAAGGATCTATTCATGTGCCTCTTTGTATTCTGATGAAAGTGTTGTATATGTACAAAACACCCACACATGCTAATGAGTATAAAATTAATTTCTGTCTCAGTCATCAGAAAATCCCATTTGGATGTTTCTAGAGTGAAAACAACATATGTTGTGATATTGTCTTTATTAGTCTGGGTTTTGCCATGCATTAGATTCACTTTTGAACACACTTGTGGCTGCTTTAGAAATATGCAGTTGAGTTATTCAAAGTCCCAATAGAACAAATGTAGATATTTCAAATATGTTCCCACAAAGCTTCTCAGAACAGTGCCACCTGATTCAGGCAATGTTTGGAATATACGTATATATTCCAAAGAAATTTACAGTTTTACAAGGTATCTGTTTATAAGATTTAATGATGCTTTACTATTTCCCTGGGAATTAATAAATTCCAGTTATATATTCTTTACTAAAATTAACTCTTAAATATCACAATGAATCTGTCATATGCAGTTTTAAATACACACACATATGTAATAAATACTTGTATGCTGTTATAATATTTGCAAATATTTTCCTGCACATATTTTTATAAAACTGTAATCAAGACCAACTGAAGCACATACCAGTATTTATTAATAAATATGTTGGAGGTCTGTAATGACCACCTGAAAACATAGCAGGTTGTGAGAGTTGATTATTAAGCACATTAAATCATAAGATGCTATATGAATACAGAGCTCTTAACACCAAGTAAAAAGTCAAAACGTCATTTTTATAACTTAAGCAATATTAATTATGTATATATGTATCTAAAGATATATCCAATATGCAAGGAAAAGGGTGATAAATAAAGTATATGAAAAAAGTACTCATTGTGATCATCACTCTGTAAGGTGGCATATATCATCTGAGTTGGCACCAGTCAGTATAAATTTAATGTAAGTTTTACCCAGTCTTGTTTTTCCTGAAAGTTATTTCAGTGATGTGACTTACTAACTTTTAACTGAGTTATAGGCACTGAAATATAAGTTTGTCCTATAGAAGCCTCCTAAACACAATTCCCTGCCCTCATCTGACATCATTGTTCAAAGATGTTAAACCAGAGAATCTAAATTATGCCTGGATGTATTTGTTACTTTTAAAATGCTTAATTGATAGATCATTGAACATTAAATCAATATTAAAATTATAAATTAATACAATATGTATTTAAGTGCTTTAATGTCTATATATATTGTACACTTGTACATATATCATCACAAACAGGTACTACTCATGTATATGTGTGGGTTGGGGGTTTATGTATGCTTTTGAAACAAGGACAGTTAAATTTTGCTCTGTTATCAAGTTTCAAATAAACAGTACTGTTTTATTAGTGGTCACTGTTGTACAGTTGAACCTATATAACATGATTATTATACTTGAACATTTTTGTTACCACCACCCAAGATTCTAGAAATCACTGTTGTATTTTCTGTTTCTATGATTTTGATGTTTGGAAATTCCATACATATGAGATTATTTAGCATTTGTCTAACTGTGGTAGTTGGAATGTATGTCCCCCATTGACTCATGCGTTTTATTAAAGCTTGTAAGTTGGGTCTCCACTGCCTGGTTGGAGGAGGTGTCACTGGGGGAGGATCCTGGGGTCCAGTCCTCATGTGTGTTTGGGGCAGATCTGATTTCCAGCCCAAAGGTGTGCAGAGCAGTCTGAGCTCTGGCAGAGTCCTGACTGCTTGCTGCCAATTCATGTTGCTGCTTTTGGTTTGCATGGGCTGTTCGGTTGTTTCTCTCTGCTTGGATAATGGAAGCAGCTTCTCCCACCACCGATGGAACTTCTCCCTGGGATCTGCAAGCTTACACTAAATCCCTTAGTCCCCTAAACTGTGCCTGGTTTGGTTGTCCGTCCCAGCAACATTAAACTGTCTACAATACTCTCCATGTCTGTGTTATGTAATAGTCCCCAGGTTCACATTATTTTCTTCTATGTAATGGCTGAAAATTATCGCATTCTTGATCTATACTGTGCTAATTTACTTATTTATCAGTTTCTGCACATTGAAATTCTGTTATAACTATATTCATCATTTTTTTTACCAAATCAACAACTTGTATACTGAATAATTATAGACAGGTCATAGTCTTCCATACCTCAAATATCTTCTTTATAATTCCAACAAGGTGGCTGGATCACTGGAGCAGCTTTACTGATTACAATCACCAAAAAGGCATGCGGAGATAATACAGATTACAAAACAGTGTAGGGTTACAGACAGGTGAAGCAAATATGCCATGGTGTTTCTTTTTTTGCCTCTCTACTTGGTTAAATAGGCAGTTCATGATTTTACTATTGTGATTTATCTAGTGAAAATCTAGGGCTCCCATCTAACAACACAAGCTGTCTTTTAAATTATATGTCTTCGTTTTCTCATGTCTTTCTTGACAAACATTGCCAATGGAGTATACACAGGACTTTCTGCATCCTGTATTATTTATGCCTTGTCCTTCAGAGTCCTTCCTGGTGGATAATTTGGTTCATTCACACGGGTGCGTTTAATCACTTTCCCATCAGTGGAATTCATTCCACTTTCAATACAATCATGGTCATGGACTGCTTAATAGTGCCTTTATCCTTGTCACTATGTCTTTCTTTTACAAATGATGAGACAATTTTTTTTTTATAAAATGTCTCAAAATAAGAAAATCATAGGAAACACTCCAAAGAACAGCAATTAGATGACTGAGGAAAAATGACAATAAGACACTAATATTACCAGTAGTAGCTAGAGTTGACAGCATTTTGTTCCAGAAATTAATTAGGCTTGTGTTTGTGAAGAGTCCCTGAAATGATCAGAGGATATCTATCTTGTCTACATTCTATTTTTTTTTTTTTTCGAGATAGGGTCTCCCTCTAGCCTAGGCTGACCTGGAATTCACTATGGAGTCTCAGGGTGGCCTCGAACTCACAGCAATCCTCCTACCTCTTCCTCCCAAGTGCTGGAATTAAAGGCATGTGCCACCACGCCCAGCTTACATTCTATTTTTATCTGCATTATTTGATCTCTTTCCCCCTTCCTTCCTTTCTTCCTTCCTTTCTTCCTTCTTTCCTTCCTTCCTTCCTTCCTTCCTTCCTTCCTTCCTTCCTTCCTTCCTTCCTTCCTTCCTTCCTTCCATTCATCCACTCACTTCCTTATCTGTTCATCTAAGAAGAATATGTTGTTTGATCACATGTATTTTCAAAGACAAGGTTGGGTTTTATTTTAGTCAGTGGTTCAACCACACAAAGTCTAATCTTGTAATGTTTACAGCATGAAATCTACAACTTCATCTCTGTGCAACCAAAGAGTAAAACACAAGCAGTACTTAGAAATGGTGGAAGTTTTGGTGCATGAATCGGAGCATAAAATTTTCCAACAAGTTATGGTAGCTTCATGCTGCCAAAAATTTTCACAAAATTTATAAGAAGTTTTGATTGTGGGATGGAACATCATTGACTCTCAGATACATAAAATGAAGATTACTTCTTTTTAAAATTTTTGTTTTTATTTTATATTTATTTATTTATTTGAGAGCGACAGACAGAGAAAGAGGCAGATAGAGAGAGAGAGAGAATGGGCATGCCAGGGCCTCCAGCCACTGCAAACAAACCCCAGACACGTGCACCCCCTTCTGCATCTGGGTAACGTGGGTCCTGGGGAATAGAGCCTCGAACTGGGGTCCTTAAGCTTCACAGACAAGTGCTTAACCACTAAGCCATCTCTCCAGACTGAAAATTACTTCTTATATGCAACTCAAAAGAAACAATGGATCCTGAGCAGGGCCAAACAAAGTATCAGATCATTTAAGTGCCAAGTATTAGACACCTCCCAGGGAGTGTTTGGTCAGAGAGGTCCTGATAACCCCAAAATAATAGAGGCTATTTCCAAGGCTGTTGGAGTTCATCAAAACTAGATGGTAAGACTCTATTTCTGAAGGTAGGCACTTACCTAGGCTATAGGATGGTGAGACATTGAGGTGGAACTGAGCTGGAAGCCTCCTTCTTATTGACTAGCTGTGTTAGTATTGGTAAATTCTAGGGAGCCTACTGAGAGAGAAAAGTTATCAGTTGGCTTACCTGAAGCAGACACTTTAATCTACAAAGCTGACCAGCCAGGCAAAAATGTGCCAAAGGGAGCAATAGTGGCATGTTTATTGTGGTGGGAACCAACAGTACTCTGACTAGATTTGAGGCCAGCTATACAGCAGGGAATTCATGAGTAGCACAGAAAATCAGGTCAGATGCCTGTCACTGGGAAGGAAACAAGTGCTAGATGAGAAGCTACTCTTATTTGGTTAGATGATGTTGGCAAATTCAGAGGACACAGAAAACTCATTAAATTGCTAAGAAAATGTGAGTGTTCAGTACCAAGTGAGACATTTCTCTTATAGCCTTCAAGGCTTAGGGATCATTGAAGAAGAAATGGTAGAAAGAATGTTAAGAGTCAAAGGTTGTTGAAGAGTGCTGTGGAATGCTGTCTTGCACACACAAAGGATCACTGCATTCAGGACGTCACAGTGGCTGTCAGCACCTACGCAAGACCTGCATAACGTGAGTGCCAAAAAAAAAATGGTGGCATCAAAATAGAAGCTGGACTAGTTGGAAAGAAGGGTTTCAGTGGAAAAGGCTTAGGGAAGGGGAAAAATAGGATGTTGTTGGAGGTGATTATAATCAGGGTACATTTTGTATATGTGTGTGTGTGTTATCAATGATGAATAAAATAAAAAATTGTAACAGGATGGGACTTTCTTGTTGGCCTTAAAGGAGGAAAATGCAAGCTATGGGTAATCCTCATCCCATAAACGGGACTGGAGCGTGGAGTTTATGACAGGGGACACTTTGGATGATAATTAGCATAATGCTATAGCTTCAGTGGTGCTGGCATGGATCAAGCAGAGGCTGGACATCATTTCTTGTCACAGAAGCTGGCAGAAAGCAGCAAGCAACTGAACTGACCTTTGTCAATGGGGAAACTGGGCAAGAAAACTCCATAGCCATCCATGGCAAAATATCTCCTCCAGCAAGGCACCAGCTCCAAAGATCCCCTGCTAAAGGACAAGCATTCAAAACATATGAAGTTATGGGATACATCCAACCCCAAACCCCACAACTAAATGAATTAAGTTAAAAGACACATTTATATGCTGCCTGTGATAGTGTCCCTTATAAGTAAACAGAGCTTGAAAGTGAAGGAAATAAAAGAGACATATACCATGCAAATGAGACCAACGCTGTGAGGAAGTTGGTGCATCCAAGGCTAAAAAGATCCCTTAGGTCAAAGCAATATTCAGATATAAAGCACATTTACTAGAAAGAAAAAATATATATATAAAGTTTTGATTCAGAAAAAGTACGTAACAATTGTAAATACCTATGCACCTAACATTTGAAGGCTAAAAGTGAAAAGCAAAGCTTAATGATTATAAAGGGAGAGAGCACAATAAAAAAATGACAAGAAACCCAACACCAGTGTTTTCATCCAGGCAAAGAGCAGTGGTGAAAATGCAGAGTGAGCTCTCTCTGGGCTGTCTCACCATTCGTGGACCTCTGAGTTCTGTTGCGGTTTCCTCCTCTCAGTCTGGCTGGGCTGAGATGAAGGGAAAGGCCCCTGACTGCTACTTCCCACATGGGATCTTCTCCCCCTCCAGCCCTCCACATGGCAGGGGCTCTTTGTATTTCCTTTTTCTTTGCTCTCTAACTTCATTTTTGTGACCTTTTCTCAACCTACCACATATATGGCTGTCAGACACATGCTTTTCACTGCACATGGGACATCATCATGACAGAGTATAAAATGCGAGATGACAAAACAAGTCTATTACCTATCACACTTAAGATTGATGTCAAGGGCTAGAGGGATGTCTTAGTGGTTAAGGTGTTTGCCTGCAAAGCCAAAGGACCCAGGTTCAGTTCCCCAGAACCCACACGTTAGTCAGATGCATAAGGGGGCGCTCGTGTTTGAAGTTCATTTGCAGTGGCTTGAGGCCCTGGCATGCCCATTCTCTCTCTTTCTTTCTTACTCTCTCTGTCTCTCCCTCTTTCTCTGTCAAATAGATAAATAAAAATAAAACATTAAAAAAGAGATGTCAAGCAAATTGATGCCAATGTATCAGTGTTGATTACAACGGTACAATACCAAAACTGAAAGCCATTAGAAACTTAGAAATTTCATAAATACATGTTAAATTAGCAACATGTTCTTGCATGGGGGTCTTCCTATCAATATATATGCAGCAATACAGCCTCTGTTCTCATTCCTACCTTGAAATCATGTTACTATTAGACCTGCTAACTTATTTTGATGCAGTTATAAGGAAGTACTAAGATTATGACTTCATCTTTAAATATCTTGACAGTTATAGCTCAACATGGCATGCTTCCCTTGCAATCATCTTTATTTCACAGATTTTACATATATATATATATATATATTCTGATAATAGTTCTAAGATTTACAGGATTGCCAAGACTGTCACAAACCTTTAGGATTCAGATTCATTAGATGGGAGTTTAACAAGTGAAGACAGGGCATTTTGTTTATTAATAAGTTTTAGTATTTTCTAAAACTTTTCTGTAATAGCATATCTACTTTTTGCTAAAGTATTCAACTGGGTCTATGGTAAATAGAATTCAGAATTGTGCAGGAAATACTAGTTATAAATATTATTAATGTATTTACTCACTATGAATACCTTATTTCTCCCAAAGTACTACTGAGGGCCATAATCTTCTTCCCCACAAATTACAGTGGATAGTTTCATTACCATAGGTAATATTAAATTCCCAAAGATGGCCTCATTTTTTAACCATTTTTTCTTAAGGCCATGCATATATATCTTGAACATTAACCTCTAAATTAGGTTTCTCCCCAGATAATGGTAGTTTCCACACTGCAAAATGCTATCAAATGAGTTGCAATAAATATAAAATAGCATATTTTTAAAAAATATTTCACTTCATTAGAATAAGAGTGTTAAAATTGGTAGTAAAATGTATTTGGAAATGGGTCTTCATTTTCCATTTAGAGAATAATTAAAATAAAACCAATGCATATTCAGATACCATTTTAAGGCTAGAAGCCATTATTTGCTATAATTTTTGTGTTAAACTGTAACAGTTCACTTGGTCTTCCCAAGTAGGGTAACTCATGTTATATGCACAAAATCTGGACATGTCTTTGGTTGTCATGATTTAGTATAGAAATTAGACACAATACTGGGAATCTGATAAGTCATAAATTTGTCTGACCCAAAATGTCAACCATTTTAAGGTTGTGAACCTCTGATTCAAACATTTAAACCAGTATACTATTAAGAAAATAAATCAGTAAAATTGTCCCTATAAGTTCCTGTAAAAGGCACTCAGGTGAAAGATCTATGCCCTTGTCAATACCCCTGTTTATGTTACTAACGTTCAGTCATCATGTAAACTAATGAATGTGGTCAAGTGTTTTCCTTTCAGGAAGATTTTTGCCTTCCCCTTGTTCCCACTCATTGCTGCACTCTGCCATACCTGCCCACTGTTAGCACCACTATGGATCTCACTCTTTTTTCTTTATTTATTTTGAGGCAAGCCCAGCACACTGGCTTTTTATGATGGAGAGAGTGAGAGCATGAGTGTGCATGAAGAGAGAAGAAAGAATTGGTGTACCAGTTCCATCAGCCACTGCAAACAAACTCCAGACACATGTGCCGCCCTGTGCACATGTGCATCCTTTCACACTTCAGTCACCTTGTGCAGCTGGCTTGTGTGGGATCAGAACAGTTGAACATGGGTCCTTAGGCCTTACACGCGAGTGCCGTAACCACTAAACCATCTCTCCAGCCTTGATCTCATTCTTTTGTAACCTGCTTTTCATTCATTTCTGATAACTTCTCTCGTATTATTTGCTCTCAGTATTCCAAACCTATTTCCCTTACTAATCTGATGGATTTCATTTTCACTATGCCCAGGGAACATTTAAAATTTTAATTCCTACTTGGCCACCTATCCCACTGCATTTCTTACCATGACCACCATGTTAAAGTGTTTTCTAATTTACCTTTCATGTTACCTCATTTTCCTACTTATCTCCCCACTCACATGAACCTTGCCTATCACATCCACTCTCTTTGTGTTGAGCCAAGAAAAATGCTGGCTTACATAGAAACAATAGATATGTCTTGATTTTTACTATTGTGCAGATGACCATGGGAAATATTCAATATGCTGATAACAACACATATCTTTGAAGATCACTTACTTGTTCTATAATATAAATATATCATAAATAATGAAGGGGTTTCTACATTTTCTACCCAAAATATTCACATCATCAGTGACTTAAGCCAAACATCTGAGAACTTATGTGTAGAATGCTATAATTGGTCACCAACTGCTACCAATCAGGTTTTCTAAAATACTTCACTTTGCTATGTTTGGATTCCTGCTGATCTGTTTAGCATTACTCACTCATTATTATCATTATTGTGTAATGACTACTGTAAAGTCCTGATTGTTCACTTTGTCTTCTCTCTTTTTTAATAGTTATTTATTTGAGAGGAAGAGGCAGAGAAAGAGAAAGAATGGGCTTGCCAGGGCTTCTAGCCACTGCAAACGAACTCCAGACGCATGTGCCCCTTGTGCATCTGGCTTACATGGATTCTGGTGAATTGAATTGGGGTCCTTAGGCTTCACAGGTAAACACTTTAACTGCTAAACCATTTCCCCAGTCCCTCTTTGTATTCTCTCTATTCAAGAATGTGTTGTGCGCTCCCCCGACCTCTTGGTATATGTCTTGTTCTGGGTCACATGTCTCCCATCATATGTCCAGCACACCTAATTGTATCACATGTTCTACTTTGAATTCTTGATATTAACATGAGGCCACATCCAGATTGCAAATACATTATTCTATTATCTTAGTATGTCTTTTATTTCATATAATAACTAGTTCCCGCTCATTCTTAAAATCCAGCATAAATATAAATTGTTCAAGAAAACACTACAATCCTGCCACATTAAGTCCTACTTGGATGCTTCCATCTTCCATGTACACGTAACACTCCCTCATTTTAGTCATTATTGTATTATTACCAGTATGTTTGTATCAAATAGTAGCTTAGAGTTTCTAGCAACACTTGGTCTGTTTATTTTTTTGTCCTTAATATATAACATTGGCTTTTTCTACTACCTCCCATTCCCTCAAATCTAGGGTAATGTTTTTATGCTTTAATTCATAACTATAATTTTCACCAGATCATTTCAAATCAAACTGATATTATCCTAATCCAGACTCATAGCTTTAGTGAACTTGTGCTATATTTGCTTAAACTGACTACAGGGTTCTATTAATATGTATAATAATCAAATATATAACCATACATAACAAATATAAATTTCTATATATACAATAATTTTTATAATTAAGTATTTTTATTTAATATTTTAATAAAAGTATAAATGTAATTAATAATAAAATATGTAAACATATAATGAACTATAATTAAATAGATAATTATTTAGTTGTAATTAAATAAAATCCATAGTAATCTGTATGAATTCATGTGAAAGGTATGATTTATTTATTAAGTGGAATTTCCCTGATAAATATCAGTGATTATAGTAATTGCTCAATGTTGTACAACCACAAAATCTGTATGTACTTTCAATACATTTTCATTAATTCATAGTTAATTATTGTACCAAATAAGCAGTTTCTTTCTTTTCCATATTCAACCTAAATACAACTGCATGTGTCTGTGGTTCTATGAGTTATGAATGTTTTCATATAAAAGCTGTATGAAATAGGTGACCTTTTATATAGGTTGTTTGTCTTATACTAATCTTGTTTAAATGTATACTAAGTATGACATATATCAGCTCTTTATGCCTTTTTCAAACTACAAAAGGTTCTATTCTATGTAAGTGTAAATGTTTATTTACTCACACTTTCATGGAAATTTGGGATGATTCTGCCTTTTGTTACTGTAGAGTGTTTGTATGTGAACAACATAGAGCTTTTAAGTACTTATTTTTCAACATTCTTTTATTTTAAAAATATTTTTTGTTCATTATTTATTTATTTATTTGAGAGCGACAGACACAGAGAGAAAGACAGATAGAGGGAGAGGGAGAGAATGTGCGCGCCAGGGCTTCCAGCCTCTGCAAACTAACTCCAGACGCGTGCGACCCCTTGTGCATCTGGCTAATGTGGGTCCTGGGGAACTGAGCCTCGAACCGGGGTCCTGAGGCTTCACAGGCAAGCACTTAACAGCTAAACCATCTCTCCAGCCCTATTTTTCAACATTCTTTATACATAAAATTAAAGATAAAATTGTAAAGACATGCTAATTAAATGCTTAAATTGTGAAAAACCAATTTTCTTTTTCTAAAAAGCTGAACTGTTTAGTCTTACTACCAGCAAAGTGTACAGCTTATTATTTTTATTTCAGTAATTTTGTATATGTGTGCATTACATATCAGAATCTTAATCTACACTCTACAAGTGCACCCTCTGTGCGAATATACAACAGACAAAGGTGATTAAAAGTATTTTTTCAACTTCCGGTCAAGATGGCCGACTCCTAGCCATGGTAGAATTCCAGATGGGTGGGGGAGTGGTGGTGAAGTCAGGCAAGAATTGTGAGGCTCCAACACAAGTAGGTCCCAGCAGATCTCCACTAATGGGGTGTATATTCGGGAATTCGACCCTTTCTAGCTCCTCACACTGCCAAACCTTTCCAACCTAATTCTGGCCTTCGGAGGTCAGGCAGACAGGCAGAGCAACCCCATGATCAGCTTTTCCCCACACCTCCCGCAGCCAGAGAGGGGAACAGCCCACTGAGTGGGTACACTTAGTGCCAAGACAGGGCCCACCATCCATCCCAACCACACTGCCCCTGTGAGCTTGTGGTGGACACACCGCCCATCCTCATGCACCCACACATAGCGCATTGCTCTTGTGTGCCCCCCCCACATTCCAACTGCCAATGCGAGGCCATTGCAAGTATCCCACTCCCGGTGCTGCCCATGCGAGTCCCTGTGAGACCCCCACATCCTCCACTTCCCCCATGGGCCCTTGAGTCACCCACAGCCTGCGAAACCTGTGCACTCCTGAGAGTTCCCCACAAACTGCACCACCCATGCACAATGGTCTCCCGCACCCTATGCCACCTGCATGCTCTGACAGTCCCCCTACACACGGTACCACCTCTGGGCACTGGTGTGCCACCCACATCCGTACTGCATGCATGAGTCCCTGTAAGTCCACCTCACCCTGTGAGGGCCCTGCACAATGATCCCTTACACCCTGAGCCATTCCAACTGTCAGGAGATAGTTCTGACCTGGGTCACCTAATCTGGATGCTGGCAGCCTCTGCATACCAACACCCCCAGAGCAGCCAACTTCACGGACTGGGACTGGGTCTGGTCTGAACCCTGGAGCCCAGTGATCCACTCTACCCATCCCTGGCTACTGCACGCTCTCCACCCCACCCCAGAGACTACCTGGGGCAGCTCTTCTGCATCAGATGGAGAGGACAGGGATATCTGGCAACTACCCATGGGGAAATCAGCGAGTTCTCTACAACCTGCTCAGTTGGGTACAAGAAGGGAGCAGGGACAAGTGCCAGTGGCCCTGAGCGCCAAGGGCAAGGTACCGCTGAGATGGGGAGCTGAAGAGATTCCCTACCTCCCTTCACAGCCTTTGCATCAGTCACCAGCCCAATGGTGCTGTTGCATGTGCAACCTCTGCAACCAACCTGCCCTGGATACGACACAGTTCCACTCCGATCTGGCGAAAACCCCAAAACAGAACACTGACGGAAGATTCCTTAATAAATTAAAACTTTTACTCTGAGATAGATACACCACAAAGCCAAGAGAGAGAAACATAGAGAAAGAGAGAGACAAATTTCAAAATAATAAAATTAGATGGATGGAGAGATTGCCTAGTGGTTAGCACTTGCCTGTGAAGCCTAATGACCCCTGTTTGAGGCTCGATTCCCCAGTACCCAGTGCCCATGTAAGCCAGATGCACAAGGTGGTGCATGCATCTGGAGTTATTTGCAATGGCTGATGGCCCTGGTGGGCCCATTCTCTCTCTTTCTCTCTCTCTCTTTTTAATAAGTAAATAAATAATTAGAAATGAAAAGGGAAAGGTCACCATAAACAAAAGTGAAACTGGAAAAATCACCAGTGAATGTTTTTAATACTCCTACTCCACAAAATTGGATAACCTGGAAGAAATGGATAAATTCCTAGAAACATACCACAGACCAAAACTACATCTATAGCAGATAAATCTCTTAAACACACCTATTACACCCACTGGGATTGAAAATGTAATCAAAACCCCTCCCAAAAGGAAACATCCAGGGCCTGATGGATGCTCAATTGAATTCTACCAAACTTTCATTGAAGAACTGAAACAAATTTTTTCTCAAATGTTTTCACATAATTGGAGAACAGGGAATGTTTCTAACTCCTTTTATGAAGCTAGCACTACCCTAATACCAAAACAAGATAGAGATAATCAAGAAAAGAACACAATAGACTTATATCCCCAATAAACTTAGATGCGAAAGTAAAAAAGTCCTCACAAACCCAACCCAACAACACATGAACAGCTTTATCCGCACCAACCAAGCAGGCTTTATCCCAAAGATGCAGGGATGGCTCAATATATGGAAATTGATAAACAAAATACACCACATAAATAAACTTAAACAAAAGAATTCCACAATCATTTCAATAGATACAGAGAAGACCTTTGATAAAATATAACACCACTTCATGATTAAAATACCTGGGAGACTGGGCTTGGAGGGCTAATAGTAAAGCTTTCATACAAAGCACCTAAAGCTTAAATCATACTTAATAAGGAAAGGAAAGACACAAGGAGTTCCCATTAAGGCCATGAACAAGACAGGGGGCCCCCTCTCCGCACTGCACTTCAACATAATAGTAGAAGTCCTAGCCCAAGCAACAAGACAAGAGAAAGATAAAAAATAAAAGGATACAAATTGGAAAGGAAGAAGTCAAACTATTCCTATTTAGCAATGACAGGATGGTTTACATAAGTAACCATAAAGATTCTGTCATAAAATTTTAATGGTGATAAATTCCTTTAGCAATGTGGTAGGATACAATATCAGAACACAAAACTCTTCTATACACAATAGACAAATATACAGAGAAATAAATCAGTAAGGCCATACTGTTTTCCATATCCACAAAGGTAAATAAATACCATGGAATAACACTAACCAAGAATGTAAAAGAAATATAAAATGAAAACATAAAACATTCAAGAAAGTAGTTGAGGAGGAGAGGAGAAGATAGAAAGTCCTCCCATGTTCCTGGACAGGTAGAATTAATATTGTGAAAATGGAAATTCTACCAAAAGCAATATACATATTCAATGCAATACTAATTTTAAAATCTCAGAATCATTCTTCATAGAGATATAAAAAACAGTCAAAATTTATATGGAATGGCAGGACTCAGCTAGCCAAAAGTGTTTTCAGCAAAAAACAGCTCAGCAGATATCACCACACCCAGTATAAAGTTATACTATAAACCATATTAACAAAAAACAATATAATACTGGCATAAAAGCAGACATATAGACCAAAGGAAAAGTACTGAAGGCCCAATCCTTAGTTCAAGTACCTACACCTACTTTATCTTTGACAAATATTCCACAAATGTACACTGGAGAAATGACTACATCTTCAACAAATGGTGCTGAACAAATTGGATAACTACATATACAAAAATGAAGTGAGACACAGTCCTCTAACCATAAACAAAAATCAATTTCAAATGGCTCAAGGCCCTCAACATAAGACCTGAACTTAAAGAAAAAATAGTGGGAACTCTCCACAATATAGCAGTAGGGAAAGACTTCTTGCCCAGTAGCCCAGTAAATTAAACTATAACTCAAACAGTAGGATCTCATGAAGCTATAAAGATTTATACAGATATGCATACCAAAAATAGAGCTAATAAACTACTTACAGAATGGGAGACTATCTTCATCATTAGTACACTGACTGAGGCCTAATATCTATAATCTAAATAAATAAATAAATAAAATAAAATAAAATAAAATAAAAAACCTAAGCAATAAAAACATCAAGTGAGCCACTCAAAAATGGGTCAGAGAATTGAATATGGAATTCTCAAAAGAAGAATAACAAATGGCTAATACTCATGAGGGAAATGTAAATTAAAACAACTACAAGAATCTAACTCCAGTCAAGATGGCATTCATTCAAAAGTTAAATGACAACAAATGTTGGCAAGAATGTGGGGAAATAGGAACCCTCATTCAGTACTTTGGGTGTGCAAACTTGTACAACCACTATGGAAATCAATATACAGAGTCTTGAAAAGATAAAATAAAATAAAATAAAAGCCCAGAACTACCAACTGTTCCAGCTATTTTTCTACTAGGTATACTCTAAAAGCTCCACTCAACTACAGAGAGATTTTCTCAACCATATTTATAGATAAGTACTGCAATCAACCCAGATGCTCATCATTGGACAAATGGTTAATGAAAATGCGGTATACTTACACAATGGAATTTTATTCACCAGAAAGGAAAAATGATATAATAACATTTGTAGTAAAGTGGGTGGACTTGGAACATATCTAAGAGAACTCATAGAAATACAGAAATATGAACTTCTGTGTGCCCCCTCTCATCTGTGGTTCCTAAGCTTGAACAGCTGGGGTTGAGTTTCAGGCATACTGGACAGGCAACTCAAGGGAGACATAACAGGGATCAAAGTGTTTGGGAGGAAGTGATTAGGAGAGTGGGGGGAGACACGAGCAAAACTGAATCCAAAAAGGGATTGTATTGTTATCATAGAACCTTTTCCCTGGTTAGTAGATTAAAACATAACTGTCAATGGGAGTGTGGGATTTCACTTAGGAAGAAGAGCACTAGAGAAGGTTGGATGAAACCAAATCCTAAAACATCTGGCTCTGGCTTATAACTTGCAGCATGAGAAATCAGTTTTAACCCACATTGAGCTGTTGACCAGAGAGACTATGAGTTCCCCAAAGTAAGACAGGCTTCTGTCAAAGCACTTGATACCCTACCTGCCTGAGGTAACAATAAGACCCTTTTTCTGAAGACATGCAACATGCTCCTGACCTAGAACATTGAGAGATCTGGCTGGAATATGGGAGGAAGCCAGTTCTCAGATAGTCTGCCCGCATAGTACTAGATTGCCCTACATGAGCTGCTGGGGGGAATGTTCAACAACTTTGTGAGCAAGCTGGAAAAACTGCTACATGAAAGCAACCAACCTGACAAGACTTACTCACCTGTGCAATGGTGGCACCCAACCTAGGTGGGTAACTAATGACTTTCTGATTGGCTCAGAGATCCACTCAGTGGAAAGGAACCCATAGCTAGAACTGGAAACTGAGTCAGAATCCTATGGAGACCAAGATTATGGACTCCAACAAGAAGCTCCCACTAGGTTTTGGCCAAAAGAGAGGCTACATCTACCACAATCTCTCTAAATTAATAATGCTGGCTCTGTTGAGCCTATGCTGATCTCACTCTCCATTGGAGAATCTGTTTTTGTTTTTCACAAGGCAGCAAAAATCAAGGGTAACCAATAAGACAAAAAAAGATAGTTGAATCTCTGAGAGGAGATGAACCACCCCTCACATATCAGCTAGGGCTCAGGTGAAACCACGGAGGCATTTTTGAGATGAGTAAGAATGCTGCTTCCATGGCAAGCCAGGACAGCCTGCATAAGGGTGATGGAGACAGATGCTGAGGATACTCAAAACACAACAAAGCAGAAATCCAACAGTGGCTGAGAGCTTAATGCTAAAGTTTAAACAAACTCACCAAGGCTCAGGGGAATTTAGAGAAGAGGGGCCAGAAAGAGTGTAAGAGCCACAGGGTCGGAGGAAATATCCAAAGGCATTGCCCCACCCCACAATGACTGCTGGTCTCACAACTCATGACCCACAACCTCATGGTGAAAACCAGCAATCCCACTGAGGAGGGCTCCCAGTGGAATGGGGACAGGGAGGAGAGAAATGATGGCACCAGCACTTGATATGTCCATCCAAAGACTCTACTTATGAAAATATAATAATTATATCAAAAAAGATTTTCTCTATATACAATAATCATGCTGTGGGTTGGCTTTCTAACAGTAGTTCACAAAATATGTCAGTATGGATTAGAGAAGAAAATGTGTTGTGTCCTTATAAATAATGAAAAAGAGCAGAGAAAAAACTCTTATGTTCCTATGTTTTTATTTCTATTATCTTATTTATTTATTTATTTATTTACTTATTTATTTTGGCTTTTCAAGGTAGAGTCTCACTCTAGCCCAGGCAGACCTGAAATTCACTATGTAGTTTCTCAGGGTTGTCTTGATCTCAAGTGATCATACTACCTTTGCCTCCCAAGTGCTGGGATGAAAGTTGTGTACAACCATGCCTAACTTGGAATATAATCAAGAGAAATCCTAAGAATTCAAGGGACAAAAGATATGCTAAGATAAATCTTGAATCCATAAGGAATCTATTCAAGAAACATATTACAATGTCCCAACTCTGGAGAAGAATGTCATTTATACAGAAAAGTCATTTAGAAACTTAAATACACATGACAATAAAAGAATTCTCCTCAATATATTGTAGTCAATTCGTCAAAAATCCACAGTAAAGAATCACTATTAAAAATTATAATGTACATAATAACTCTGTCTCTAAAAAAAAATATGATGCCTGAGCCACGCATTCAGCAAAGTAGCATGATATAAAATTAATCCCAGCACTTGGAATTTTGGGGTTAGTTTGCTTCACACACACATGCAATTTTGCTTTTTCGTTTGCTTGTTTTTATCTATTTTTGGCTTCCATTTTCTACTTGAAAGCATTAGAATAGGATAACCAGTGACATGTCTACTAGAAAATGGTGTTCTAATGGTGGATAGTTGATTATTTGTCTTATAAAACCTACAGGTACTCATGAATTTTTCATTTAAAGATTTTACCAGCTCCTTTGCCAAATCTTATTCCAGTCATCCATGAACTTTGAGGTGGGGCAACTTGTCTGATTTTCATTTAGATGGCTGCCAAAATTTTGGCCAAGTAGAAATAGAAGCCTATTGATAATTTAACTAAAAGAAGACATATTATGATTATATTAGCCTTAAATTTAAAGCATTGAAATTTTGCTAGCACTGGTGAATTTACATCTGAAATTATGTTGCTCAGACTTAGTACCTTCATTTACCTGGGCAGATACCTCTGCTGATGATTTATTTTTAATTGATGCAAAACATCACAGACATTTTTGTTTCACTCTATTTTTTTTTTAATCTAGAATTATAGAGCAAAGGTTTCATTTATCCTTTTCACCCTTTTCAATTATCACCTCATTATCATTATCTCTGGGCCATAACTGATCCTACTGGTTGGTTGTATTGTTATTATTAGTTTATTCATATTGTAATATTTTATTTTTCATTGTTTTTTGTTTTTTCGAGGTAGGGTCTCACTCTGGCTCAGGCTGACCTGGAATTAAGTCTCAGGGTGGCCTCAAACTCACAGCAATCCTCCTACTTCTGCGACTCAAATGCTGGGATTAAAAGCATGTGCCACCATGCCTGGCTTGTTGTGATTTATGCATGAAATATGTCTCTTATGTTCTTGTACAGTTTTTCAAAGTATTTTTATCCCTAGTATGTCCAAAGCATCCCAAATTAAGGATATTCTGTGGTAAAGTTATTTTTTTATTTGTAAACTATTCAAATTCATATTTCATTATTTTATTTATAATCTCCTCATATTTTATTTATATATTTCATAAGAATATTTTATAAGTATACACCTTATCTCTATCTCTGAGTGTGTCACATATGATAGCTCAGAATTCTGTGTGTATATGTATGTGTGTTGCTAAGAATTAATCTGAGACCTCATATGTGATGGAGAAGCCTGTATCACTGAGCTACAGATTAACCCATAATTTCATGTTTTCCCTCTAATTATTCTAACTTGAAAATCTGAAGGATCTAAAATAAAACTGAAAGACATAATTATCTGAGAAAATGCAATAGGAAGGGAAGGAATAGAGGCTCAGGTGGTCAGTAGCCTACATAAATGTGCTTTCTAAAGGATCAATGAGATAAACACATATTATTTTTTCCTCCCCAACTTCTCATGGGTCACTCAGCTCATTGTTTGCATCATTATTTTCTCCTGGAAGCAAGCACCAAGAATAACTCCAGACCAAAAATGAACCCAACATGGCTCAGGGAAGAGGGGGCAGAAAGAATGTCAGAGTCACATGTTGGGTCATGATTTACAGAGACATTTATCATACCAATAACTGTGGGCTAACTCCACAATGCACGACCCATTTACATCTACAAGGAGGGTCCAATGGGAGGGGGTAGATCATAGATGAACCTAAACAATGGTACCAAACTGTCTGTATTTGCTGAAAAGAAAACTAATAAATTAAATTAAAAAAAAAAAAAGAATAACTCCATTCCTTGAATCTGTAGTTCTTTGTTCTTTTCCTGATGTTTGCAGTTCCTGGGCTTCAAATGGCATGACTAATCCTTCTAACCTTCTTCATGACCTTGATGTTCACTCCAGGTTCTCCTACTCCTTTCATTAGGATAGATACCTACTAAAATAATCTGGTTTGGCCATTTGTATTTTGATAGCATCTACATTGATAGTGGAATCTGCGTAATTCCAACATCTCTCTTTAGGATGAAAATCCAGTCACTACCACAAATCTTGTGATATTAAATTTTTAGAATAGTAGTTAGAATAACTCAAATTATTTCTATCAACATTGATTTTTAATTTATGCATGTATATTTCTCCATCTGGAAACATCTTACTTTATGTCATAAATAGCAGAATCCAAATTTTGCCACAAATAAAAAAGACAAAGTGTTCATATATAGGTAATGAAATACTAGTATGAAAGATGACAAAAATCCTATTAAACATTTCTTAATCTCTCTTTATGATGATAAATAAAACGAATGCCTGTATTGTGATATTTAGTGAAGAACATATCCTATATTTTGTGGAACGAACTCATAACTGACAGTAGTGCATTTCAAATTGACACCAATGCCTAAGCATTTAGCAGAACATTCTAATTTTCTAAATAAGCAGCTGTCTCGCTGGAATGAGCACATAGTAATACAGAGAGTTTCAACCGTTATTCATCTGTTGTTGTTATCTATGATTATTTTTTAAAATTATTTGATGTGCAGTGAATTTTCAGATCCTAGGAATTCTTGTAATGGTTCCCATGACAGTGCATCACACATTCTTCCAGCACAAAGCCAGTGCTGCTTTGAACGGTGAACAGACAAAGCGCAGCTGAATCCATAACGAACATCTCTTCTAGAATTGATAACATTTCTGTGTCATAAAATTTCTAAGAATTTCAAATTCCCCAGCTCGTCATCTGGCCTTTAGTACAAGTGACTGTCAATTTTTATCTTCCTCTTTCATAAGGTATAGCCCTTTCACTTGTTAGAGCTGCAATAAGCTCACTGGTACACAGACATTGCATTCGCGTCTTTGGTTCCAATCATTCTGACAATCTTTTTAATGTCTATATTAAGCATTGTACTGACTATTTAGCAATTTAGTAAATTTAGCAATGTTCTTTCACCCATAGAGAGTTTTAACGAACAAAGGAAACATACAAGTTAATTCAAACCAGCTACCTTTTATTAAATCCGTAGCCATAAAACGTGTCCAGTTTTTATATTATTGGGCCTCTAAATTTGTTCTTTCTAGAAGAAATTAATCTGAGACAGCTTATCCATTACAGCATGCGGTGGTTTGAACATAAAATGACTCCCATAGACTCATGTGTTTGAACACTTAATCCCAAACTAGCGCTGCTATTCGGGAAGGTGGTGGAACCTGAGTGCCACAATTCAGGTGGACGCGCGTCGCTCAGAGGAGGAGCTGCACGCGCTGTTTGTCCTGGAGGCTTCTGATGCACCAGCCTGACCCTGCGAGGAGCCGGACTTTGCTGGCGCTGCACAGTGGAAGTATAACCTGAATTAAACTCTTTCTCTTCCATAAGCTGTTCCTGGTCAGGTATATAATTTTTAACGTTTAGTTTATATATTTGAGAGACGGGAAGAGGCAGAGTGAGAGAAAGAGAGAGAGAGAATGAGCATACCAGGGCTTCCAGCCACTGAAAATGAACTCCAGATGTATGCGCCACCTTGTGCATCTGGCTTACTTGGATTCTACAGAATCGAACGGAGGTACTTTGGCTTTGCAGGCAAGCGCCTTAACCACTTAGCCATATCTCCAACCCCTTGTCAGGTATTTTGTCCCAAGTAGGAGAACATAACAGATATACAACACACCCTACCTAATATCTCCATGTGGTTGTCACTTATCCTATGGAAGAATAGAAATATTTTGATAATCCATTTTTATCACTGTACTTCAATGACTTTCTAAGCTAACACTGATGTATCAATTCGTATACATTGTGTGTTGTATTCTACAATGTATATGTAAATTAAACTCAACTTTCATTCAACATATAAAAGAAGTATCCAGATGTTTGTGAAAGAAATGGCTTATTAGGAAAAGTATTTGGGGAGAGTAAACAACTTGGATTTCTAGATCAGGACATGTTTTGGCATGTGTCCAACTATCTTACACCTACTCAGTTTATAAACCATGTTTGTACCTTTTATATTTATAATTATATTTATATTTATATTTATGCTTTGTCTATTAAATACTGTCTGATTTATGTTAGAAAAATAAGTTGAAATAACTATTTCCTGATGTTTATTCACTCATTTTCTACCAAAGTTAGCAATTCATAACCAAAAGAATAATTACTTGACAAGGCATGCTAGTTTTAAGATGCATATGTTCCACATAGTCAATATATTATTCTATACAATTCTGTTCCGACAAGACATTGTTTGCATAGTGTATGTGTTAGGTGACACATTACAGCACTAAAAATTAACCCATTCCACAACGTACACTGAAACTACCTTACTCTTAAATCACACCAAGTCTAGAAACCCTTCCATTCAGCACACTCATATATGCAATGTTTCCAGCTTTGTCCATGTTTCCAAAACCTTAAATCTTACTTGTAACATTAATATTACATATGTAACTTAATGATAGGAGTCATAGAGGTTGGAAAGCCATATTGCTTAAAGGAAGCATATATATTACTTGAAAGGAAGTAATAAGGTGTTTTATGTTGATAGTACATTGTAATTTTCTCACTGTTCACGACTTTTCAGGGGAAACTCTATTACCTATTGATATAGTAGCACTGTGCTGACTATGAAAAGGTAGACTGTGGGGTATTATAAATTCCCAAACTCTGTAACTATATCTTTGATCTCAAAGTAACTGTTGTAGGCAGTTCCCAACTTCCAGTTCTTCACAGCAACCAGTGATAAACCTTCCATAATCCCCATCACCCATGGATATGCTACATTGCATGAGAAACGGGGATTTACATGGATACTGAAGCCAGTGAATTTTAACAAAAAGGGGTTATCCTGGGTTATGTGTGGAGTCAAGATTATTATAAGGGTTCTTAGCAAAGAAATTTCCCTAACTGAAGAAATCTGGCTCAAGGATTTGCACTCTGTTCCTTTTTTTTTTTTTTAATTTAATTTATTAGTTTTCTTTTCAGCAAATACAGGCAGTTTGGTACCATTGTTTAGGCTCATCTATGATCTACCCCCTCCCATTGGACCCTCCTTGTTGATGTAAATGGGTTGTGCATTGTGGAGTTAGCCCACAGTTACTGGTACAGTAAATGTCTCTGCATATCATGATCCAACATGTGACTCTGACATTCTTTCCGCCCCCTCTTCCACAAAATTTCCCTGAGCCATGTTGGGTTCATTTTTGGTCTGCTTCAGTGCTGAGCTGTTGGGGGCCTCTGAGGCTCTGACTCTCTGATTAGGTAGGAGTTGATTTTTCTCTGTGTTGGTCTCCGTCCCCTTTGTGCTGGTATCTGGTTCACAGGAAAACATCACCCTTGCTTGTTTTGCCAACTGTCCTTAGTTTCAGTTGGGCCCCTTTTGAGGTATGTTGGGGAAGCTCTCTCCTTAGGATCTGCATCTATCTGAAAAAAGAGAAGCAGATTCTCCAACGGAGAGTAAGTTAGCACCCAGAAAATTGAGATAACATTTACTTTTTTGATAGAGAGTTTGATAGGTGTAGGCCCTCTTGTACCCCATGATTGATGGTAGCTTGATATTGGAGAGTGGGATTATGTTTGAGTATGGTTCTGACTTGTTTTCCAGCTCCAGCTATGGGTCTCCTACCACTGAGGGGATCAGTTAGCCAAATCAAGAGCAGTTGGTTCCCCACCATGGCTGTGGGCCACTACTGCACTCTGTTCCTTTTTTCCAGTGTGGAGTGAGCCATGTGAGGAAGAGTCTAGCAACCTTAAACAAGGGAGTGAAGAACTATACAGTTAGCCTGCAACCAACCACACGAGACTGACTGTAACAATGACTGCGCTGATTCTAGAAGTCGTCTTCCACAGAGGCTGTGGTTATGAGTCCATGCAGTGCCTCCTGGCACCATGTTTTTGGTGTTTTGAGTCACAGAGCAAAGGAAACAAGCTGGGGTTTCTAGCTTGTAGAACTATCACCTAGCCAGTACATGTTGTGTTGTAGTGAAACAGTTTGTGATGGCATGGTACACCAGGAATAGAAAACAAAACAGCCATACAATTATATGGTAAGACAAGGAAAAGTGCTTTTTTTGTTAATAAGATGCTGGAGATAAAATATTTCTGTATGTTTTTGTTTGATATGGATAGAGAGAAAATAGGGACTCACTACCCTCAGAACTACACTTTATCTGATGAGAAAATATTGACATGGAATATAAAAGAGCACATCCATATAACATCTGTATTTGTAGTTATTATGTTATCAAATTTACATAAATAAGTTGTTATTGATAACTTTGCTAAAATATCTTTAAATTTAAACATAAGTACTTCTGTGATTTTACATTTTGCTGCCTGGGATTAAATTAGGGTCTTACATACTATGGGGAAAGCAGATATTCTTCCTCTAAGATATATCCACAACATTATAAATATTGGTTTTAAATCAGATCTTATGGAGTTATCTAGTAGGTTGGAAATTGGTTCTTTAAAATGTCAGTTCTATAGTATGGCTCTGGCCCATTGTTTTAGAAATGAATATTTTTTTAATTTACCATAATGTGTTGTATCAAAGTATCCCTTAATTTTACCTTGTAGATTGATAAAAATAGGGATTTATGTGGTTACTTCATGCGTTCTGTGTGTTCAAAACCTAAGGAATAATGAAGGACTTGTATTACAATATTATGAGTTTCACTTTGCTGAAAATTCATGTATTGTAAAAAAATTATACAATTAACATGAATGATGGACCACCTTAAAGGACCTACCACCATAGAATATAAGACAGAAGATAAAAGATCATGACTTTTTAGAAAGCATTAGAACTAATTTTCTTTGTAAATTAATCGCATTTTGTTTCAGCAATCTAATTGATTTTGAAGTACACAGCGAAATGGAAGGTTACCTTGTGGGTTTTGTTCAAGCATTGATGGATATGCTAAAATGCAGACATAATTAGGTAATTATATTGACTGAAGTTATCATAAAAAATGTGTGGTTTTATACAACAGATTATCCCTATAGAGCCTAGCAATTGAAAATCCAATAACACATAGCTTGTATAGAATATGCTAGTGAGCCTAAGGCTGAGGATTGGGTTCCAGCTTTTTCTTAGGACATTTTAAATTTATGTTTAATCTCTACATGAAAGCATAGGCATTGCTGGTCTTACCTAATTCAGAAACAGTGAGTCCAAGTCAAAGGCAACTTATCCTATGGTAATTCCAGATACTAGATACCCATGAAATATAGTCCAATTTTGAGGTCATGAGAGTCTTATCCTTTCCTGATCAGTTACTAGTAGTTAATGATTGCCAGGAGAGCAAGAGAGGCTATCTGCAGCAGGGAAGCTACTGGTAAATTGAATGTGTTCTGGTAAATAATCTATGGTTATGTGAGATATCCCAATTCAACTACTATGGGTCATACTCCCACACAAGGAAAAGGGAAAGGCACCAATGTTGAAGAGAAAATAGGTGGGAAGAAGAATTTCAGAACAAGGGGGATAGGGAGTAGAAAATAAGAGAAGATTATATACATATAACAAAATGTTGACAAATAAATATATTCCAACGGTCACCCATCTCTTTTTCAAGGTTGTGATGAGCGAACATTATATAGGACCTGTCAGGGAACGTTGTCTTTGGGTGAATGGAAGTATCCCCATAAATAAACAGTCAAATACTTTTTACTAAATATATCAAATAAACAATTGGCACTGTTGTTATAATCAGAGCCACTCTTGAATTTAAATTCTGGTAATTAGGGCTGGAGAGATGGCTTAGTGGTTAAGCACTTGCCTGTGAAGTCTAAGGACCCCAGTAAGAGGTTTCATTCCCCAGGACCCA
The DNA here is from genome assembly GCF_020740685.1 of Jaculus jaculus. Classification (NCBI taxonomy): domain Eukaryota; kingdom Metazoa; phylum Chordata; class Mammalia; order Rodentia; family Dipodidae; genus Jaculus; species Jaculus jaculus. The sequence continues at coordinate 84,679,400 of NC_059114.1, forward strand.
CGTTAGCCAGATGCACATGGGGCGCACGCATCTGGAGCTCGTTTGCAGTGGCTGGAAGCCCTGGCGCACCCATTCTCTCTCTCCTTCTTTCTCTCTCTGTCTGTCACTCTCAAATAAATAAATAAAATAAATAAATAAAATTAAAATAAAAAATAAATAAATTCTTGTAATTACAGGGTAGTAAAATGTTAGAAAAAAACTTGAGAATCAAAGCATGGCATATATATCTTCAGACAAAAATGCAAACTTTAGTTGAATAAAATTAACACCTCTATATCATCCTCAAATCTATTTGTGCACAAGTGTTGGAAAGCAAATGAAGAAAGTTCTGCAACTGCATTGTGTCCAGTGCTCATTCTTCAATACTTAACATTCATGATGAAGTTATACATGTCTCTAAGTCTAGCTATATCTTGAGAGTAATTACAGATCTGTGATTATAAAAAGGAAAGCAATATTCTTTTTTCAATGAAGCCATGAGTATCATTCAGGCCAGTATAAATACAGCCTCCTTAATGAGGCAGAAGGAAAGCTGTGATTAGCTAGTTTATGTCAGTGGGGTTGTGGAATTAAGAGTGACTTCTATGTTCTGTGGTCTCTCCATACTTCCATGATTATAGTACTCCTTTTCCTCTTATTTTCACATAACTGCTTTAATAAGACTTCAATTTTCTTTCTTATTATTAACCTTTGAACAAACTGAATGTTGTATGTTCAGCAACCTTAGCCCTGTGGCACAAACTCACACATTCTTTTAGAAGTATCTAAGAAAGCCGTTGGACCTTCAAAAACCTTCATTTAATAATATGACTGATTCAGAATGCCATTCTCGTTCTCTACCCGGTCAATACCGCTAAAAAGTGCCATTTCTTGTGGCAGTCTCTGAACTCCTCACAATTTGTTCTATGGCCAACACAACAGATTTCCTCAAATCTTCCCTTCAGTGGACACTTGATTATAAGTGAGCACAGAAAATACTCAAGTGAGCTGCATGATTGCTTGAGGCCAGAGTGGTAAGATGTTTGATAATTAATACAAGAGTCTTTCCATTTTCCATAAGGCCCAATACCTTCCACTACCAGTGACTGATTTTACCCAAGTGATTGTTCTTGGTTAATGGCTACAATAAGAAACAGTCTACGTACTAGATTTTGACTTTATTTGAAAGAATATTTTCAGAGGCACTCAAGATTTAGCCAGGTTCCTATACATGCCAGCTAAGTGTTATGTCATGCAAAACTACCCTAAAAAGAGTTTGAAAAATATGACAGACTTGGGCTGGAGAGATGGCTTAGCGGTTAAGCGCTTGCCTGTGAAGCCTAAGGACCCCAGTTCGAGGCTCAGTTCCCCAGGTCCCACGTTAGCCAGGTGCACAAGGGGGTGCACGCATCTGGAGTTCGTTTGCAGAAGCTGGAAGCCCTGGCACGCCCATTCTGTCTCTCTCCCTCTATCTGTCTCTCTCTCTGTGTCTGTCTCTCTCAAATAAAAAAAAAAATGACAGACTGTAATATGTTTAAAAAGTTCAAAACTAGAAATGTATATGAACATTACCTTTAAAATGTTAGTTTATAAGCCAAATGTTCAGCAAAACAAGCAACAGAAACTAGAATAATTTAGTTGAATGCTCTCAGTAGGTATAGTAGAATAAATTCCACCCTTAATCCCAGCACTTGGGAGGCAGAGGTAGGAGGATTGCAGTGAGTTCAAGGCCACCCTGAGTCAACATAGTGAATTCCAGGTCAGCGTGGGCTATAGTGAGTCATAACCTCAAGAAACAAAAACTAAGAAACTACTAAATAAAAGCATAAGGAACGCTGAAAAATCATCACTCTAATTTTTTTAGGATGTTTAGAAATTGAACAGACTTTTAAACATCTGATGAGCATTTCTTTTAAAAACAAAGTTCAGTGAGCATGTTGAACTATGTAACATGTTAATTTATCTTGTTTTTCTTATTTTAAATATGCACATATATGATATGATATATGTATATGTTTGTGTGTGTGTGTGTGAGTGAATGTGTGTGTGTGTGGTGTGTGTTCATACCCAGTATTTATAATCACTCCCTCATGCAGGCTTTCTGTGACTCAGCCTCATCTTAGCTCCTGGGTCAGCCTGACTCAGGAACTAGTGTCCCATCCTCTCAACAGGTATCAAAGCCCTACTGAGGCACTAGATCCAGACTCTGTGTATGTGTACTCAAAGAATGAATAGCACAGACAGCCGAGGATGAGTCTAAAAAGAAAAAAGGTTTAGAGAAAAAGCTTATTGCAAAGAGAAAGAAAATTTCACAGAAAATCAAACAAACACGAAAGCCAGTAGAATTCTGGCAATAGGGAGCTCCATACAAGGTGACCGAAAGGAATTGTCACCATACTTCTGTGTACTGAGGCTCACCCTGTCCTTGACTCACACAGAGATGAGACATCAGGGCTGGAGGGATGGCTCAGCCATTAAGGTGTTTGCCTGCAAATCCAAAGGATACACGTTGGACTCTCCAGGACCCACATAAGCCAGCTGCACAGGGTAGTGTACGTGTCTGGAGTTCATTTTCTGTGGCTGAAGGCCCTGGTGTGCCCATTCTCTCTCTCTTTTTTTCTCTATCAAATAAATAAATAAATAAAATATGTTTAAAAAAATTGTCTTCCAAAAAGTTCAGAAGAAGAAGCAGGCCAGTAAATCAAGAGAACAAAGGGCCTACATTATGAGATATGGATTTTTGGACATCAGATCATAACTTTTTTTTTCCCTGTTTTTTGAGGTACAGTCTCACTCTCCCCAAGGCTGACCTAGAATTCACTATTCAGTCTCAGGGTGGCCTTGAAATCATGGCAATCCTCCTACCTCTGTCTCCTAAGTGTTGGAATTAAAGGTGTGGGCCACCTTGCATGGCACATAACATGGTCAGGAAGGTGGTTTTCCAGGGCAAGGTTTATCCATTATACTCTGGATGTGCTGACTCTGCCATTTCCTCAAATATGGGAAACCCGACTGTATAATTTGTGATATTGGTGGACAGTATTCACTTTCTCCCCTGTAAAAATAATAATAATAAGATAAATAAAGGGTAATGCAAAGATGTGAACTGCAAAGCGTTGAACATGCCTGTGCCTCCAGCTGAGTACAGGCACTTTCCCAAGGCTGGCGACATGTGACCCATCATCAGCTGGCTGCAGTCAGCCCAGGTTGAAACCCTCAACACCACTTGACTTGGAGCACAAGACACCAAATTTCTTGAGTAAAGTCACTCATTAGATGACAATAGACACAAACCATTGAGGTATTTGAAATGTACATAATTCTATAAGTACAATTATAACATATGCAAACAACAGAAGTTACGGTGGACATGTTACATAAATGGCTAATTAACAACAGACTTTGAGGAAACATGGGCATAGAAGTTGCTGTGCAGAGAATAAATCTAAAACATAGTTAATGAAAAGTAAACCCAAATCTGAAAAACTAGAGGAAGTCATGAAAAAAATCTTTAACTTGGAGATATGTGTGCATATATATATATATATATATATATATATATATATATATATATTAGAAACATAAATTCTGAAATATATATATAATAAATAAAGAATTCACTACATGATCTCAAAAATGATGAGACAGGCTGAAGGAAACATTAACAAAATCAAGTTAAGTCGTTTGTGATTACCCATTCTGTGGAACAGAGTTAAAAAAATAAAAACTGAAGAAAAATAAAGAGTCTTGGAGACAACTACACTGAGAAATCAATACTAGAAGTACCAGAAAGAAAGAAAAATAAGGGAGTGACATGAAAGAATTAAAGAGTATTAGAAGGCATAATGAATAGAAACATCCCAACGTTGATGACAGACATTAATCTACACATCCAAAGACCATAATAATCTTCAACTACTGGGGGTATGGTACATTACAGTGTCATTTTACCTGGAGTCCCCAAATTTGTAACTTTCTCATGCAAATTATTTTGATTAATTCCATCCAAACAGCTCTCAAGACCTTAATGCATCCAAGCATAAATTTGTGTGTGTGCATGTGTGTGTGTGTGTGTGCAAAATATCAACTTGATCTCACAGTAATGAAAGAGAGCTCTGAAACAATATTCCTCCTTATGTGTAAACCAAAAATACTAGTATGTTAAGAATATTTCAAGGGCTGGAGAGATGACTTAGCAGTTAAGGCACTTGCCTGCATAGCCCAATGGTCTGAATATGATTCCCCAGTACCACTATAAATCCAGATGCACAGTGTGGGACTTGCATCTGGAGTTCCCATTTGCTATGGCTGAAGGCCCTGACATGCCCATTCTCTCTTTCTGGTTGAGTCCTTTCTCTTTTTAAAATATTTTTTCAAATAAAATGTGGGAGGGGTATAAGATAGACTTGTTAATTTTAAACATGAAAATTGTAAAAAAGTGGTTTTGAAAATGGGATCAGGAGCTCCTCTTTGTTAAAATGAGGACTTCTTTTACCTCAGTCTTGATGGCAGTGTAAGGCCTCAATGATCTCTGAATTGGAATCACTCTTTATTGTCCCAAACAGTGGCAAGCTTTTGGCCTTCCCTTACTTGCTCCCGTTTTCACTATTCCTCCATTCCTAGCTGGTAGGATCTCATATTAGCTCTACTTCAGTAGCTGACTGGGTAGGGCAAATATCAGTCACCCATGCCAACAGTGTTTTCTTCCAAATGCTTTTAACATTTTCCCCTGCAAATGGATAAGCAGAATTTCCAAATCTGTAAGCATAGGTGAACTTTTGTTTAATAATTAACCTTTTGTAGTTGCTTCCTATCTTCTAGAATCTTCATGTAAACTTTCAGGAGGATACTTGCTGCTTCTGCAAGAATCCATTCAGGAATCACCTTTGTCAAATATTTTATCTCGTTATTCATGATTTCTGTCTTCCAGAAAACCAGTCAACAGCCAACAAACTCAGTTAAGCTTTGTCACATTACAATAAAGGTCTATTTTCTTTTATTTCCAGATAACATTATCCTCCTTCCCTTAAATCCTTTTCCAGATTGTCAATTACCATAATTTGTAGTAGCGTATAATATTCACATATATCAAATGTAAAAAAAAAAGCTTACTTAAAATGTTTTCTTCTGTTTATGAAACTTCAATGGAAGTCTCTCTTAGTAATCAATTCATAGAAACCTCAACTTTTTCTAATGATCTGAAACTGAAAGAGAATCAAACCAAAGCTTATACTTAACAGATATTTCCTGCAGAAGCCTCTCACTACATCATGTCAATTAGTCTCTTAACTGTGCATGATGCTGTACCTAATTATCCGTAGGCTGAGCAGATGGGCCAACAGAAGTTTTCCCAATTCTGGATGCAAGGGAATCCTCATTGGGAAGGCAAGAATTTGCTGAAATGTTGGGAGATGACTTTTGCTTTGTGTGTGCATGGTCTTATTAGATGGAGAGATGTAGGAGAGAGGGGAGGGAAGGGAAGAGGAATGAAGGGAGGAGAGAGAGAAAGAACGAGACACAGAGAAGAGAAAGAATGGTGACTGATAGTATGGGAAGGGAGGAGAGGAAAAGTGAAGGGGAGAAACTACCCTCTCATGACTTTAAACCAAAAATTTTCTTCCTCTACTTACAAGTAATAGCACATTGGATACCAGAATTTCAAAATGTGAGTGTGAGGAGAGAGAATCTGTCATACTATACACTTAGACTCCATCAACCCATCAGTATCATACTCTCCAAATCAATGCAAAGAAAGAGACATTAAAGAAACGAGAGAAAGGTATAGCATGAAGAGAATGTTAAAGTGACACACAAGCCGAGAACAGGAGGTGGTCTGGAAAAAAGATCTTGGGTACTGAAAATGTTTTACTTAAGTGGGTGTGGTAGCTTGAATGAATACCCCCAATAGATTCAGAATGTTATTAAAGCTTATAATTTATAAGATTTCCGGCTATGTGGTTGAAGGTGGTATCACTGTGGGGAGATCCTAGGTTCTAGCCCTAGGGAGAGAGAGAGACAGCCGTCCCCTTGCAAAGGTACTAAAACCTTAGGGTGGTGGGCTGTCTTTTGGATCAGGTGACCCAGAGGGCCAGCTGGTTGGTTAGGGCTAGGGGCTGTCTTAGGAAGAGATTAGCTGTGCCCCCAAGTTGCAGGGGCTGAACTAGACCAACCACAATGTTAAAATCATGTGAAAAATCTTCCTTCCATGAGGGGTTCTTACTGTGGAAAAACAGTTCCTTGGAACTAGACAAGAGATAAGAAGTCAGATCATCTTGGATTTTTAGCAATTGCGAACTTTCCTATTATTTTTTAATATTTAAATTTTTTTGTTTACTTTTATTTATTTATTTGAGAGCGACAGACAGAGAGAGAAAGAGGCAGATATATAGAGAGAGAGAATGGGCGTGCCAGGGCCTCCAGCCACTGCAAACAAATCCAGACACGTGCGCCCCCTTGTGCATCTGGCTAACGTGGATCTTGGGGAATCGAGCCTTGAACCAGGGTCCTTAGGCTTCACAGGCAAGCGCTTAACCGCTAATCCATCTTTTCAGCCCGAGTACAGAACTTTATAATTGAGAAACTATCAGAGAATACCATGGGCATCTGTAAATTAACAAAGTAGATAATCTATGAAACGACACAGTTCTAGGGTGGATATTACCAAGATGAATGCCGGAAAAATAGGAACCATAAACGTTAGGTCGAATTAGGTCTCAAAGTGGAGTTTCTGCAGATGGCAGGGTGGTGATTGACGATGAGATGGGAAGAGGCCTTGCTGGAGAATATGAGAACCACGCACTACACTTTTTAGAAACCACCTGACCCATTGTTTCTCCTTGCTCCTAGGCCATTCTTCCCTGTTTATTCCATCTCAAGAGCCGCCTGACTTCTGTTTTGCTGGCACACCCTAACATCTGACCATAATCTTGTGATTAACAGAAAAATTCCCCTGGTGCAACTCCCCTACAAATCTTCAAAAACAAGCCCCTCATTTCACTACCCCCAGCCAGCAGAAGGGCCTTGTAAAACCTAACCTTTGCAAACTCAAAGGTGCTGTGCTCTTCTCTCACAAGGCAGTCTGCATCTCGTATCTTTCCTAAATAATAATTTCACTTTGCCTCAGAGTGGACTTTCCTGGTCTGGTCATTCATGAACCTTACAATAAACACACTAATATACTATATTCCTTTTGTCTAGTACTAAAACAAGAAAATTAACAAACTAATGATGAAATATCACGAAAAGATAGGCTACATACCTATGGATAAATTGATATAAAATATTGGAGAAGAACTAACATTGATATGTTACTGACTCTTTCAAAAATAATAGTAATCACTGTAATAAAAGACCAGGGGAGGGCCGGAGATATTGCTTAGCAGTTAAGGCAGTTGTCTGCAAAGCCTAAGGACCCAGTACTGCTCATGAAAGCCAGATGCACAAGTTGGCATATGCATCAGGAGTGCATTTGCAGTGGATAGAGGCTCTGTGTGCCCATTCTTTCTCTCTCTCTCTGTCTGTCTCTCTCTCTCCCCCAGTCTCTTTCTCTTCCTTTCTCTCACAAATAAATATATTTAAAAGCAAAAAAAGTGGGGGTGAGTCTCTCCCAAAATCTACTGATTTGATCATGGCATCAAAATAAAATAAAATAGAACAGAGACTGATTGAGATAGGGAGGGGATATGATGGAGAATGGAATTTCAAAGGGGAAAAAGGGGGGAGGGAGGGTATTACCCTGGGTTATTTTTTATAATCATGGAAAATGTAAATAAAAATTGAAAAAAAAGTACTTTATCTGATAGAAGACACCTATTTAAAATATCTACATTAAAAAATAAATGTCACAACCAAATTTGGCTTATTTTGAAAATGTAGCAGTGAAATTCGGTTAATGTGACTCATTACCTCAAGGGAGCTCAGAAAAAAATACTTTTACTTTAACAGAAGCAAAGAAGGCATTTGACTGAAATTATAATCATTCATGCAAAATTCTCAAAGGTACTCTTCATCCCAATTGGCACAATTGAAGCAATGAAATATTAGCATGCATCTGACTAAATGAAAGAGGAAGCAAAATACTACTATATATTTTTCCTAACTTTTCCTATTGGGGTCAATTAAACTAGGAAATACATAAAAATCTATACACACACAGACACAGAAGGTGTGAGCAAATCTCTTAGCATGCTATAGGATCAGACCTAAGGAAAACTCAAGAGAATCAACAAAAACACTGCTGAGCCAGAAAGAGAATTCAGAACACACAGTTCATAACATTATTCCATAAAATCAATAACCTTGCTAAAGAAAGGGCAATTTTTTTTTTTTTTTTTTGCTTTTTGTTACACTGAAAAAGGACATTCACTAAAAATAACAAAAAAATGAGATAAAACCAAACTGGGCATTAATTTAATATGTTAAGAGTGAAATTAATTATATATTGATTGTTTGATCTGATATAGCTATGTTTAGAAATCAAACCCATCATGACAAGACTAGAAAAAGATACATGTTCAATGTCATTTTATTTATTAAAATTTGAATCACAGCAATTGATGTAATCCATGACTGAATGTCCACAGTACCTGTGCACAATAGAATCATATTAAGCTGTGGACTGCAATAAAGAATAACAAATTTACTAATACTTCTAGTGATATCATGTCCAGAACAAAACTGGTATAAAAGCTCAATATAAATTTAAATGATTTGTACTTTTATATCATATGTGTTTGTGCATAAATTATTTGCTTGTGGTGTATGTGTTTACATGTGAGTGTGAATGTAAAAGTGTGTGTTGTTGTGCATACTCGTGTGCATGTAGAGACCAGTGGGCAATGAAGTGGACCTTCCTCAGTTGCTCTCCACCTTATTTTGTTAATGCTTTTTTAATTATTATCAGTTATGTACACAGTATGTATACAGCCATGTTGGCACCATCATTACCTCCTCCCCGCCTGCCCCCCTCCACAGCGACCCTCCTGTTTGGGGAATATGGATTGTGCAATGTGGGGTGAGCCATCAGTTATGGAGACCAGGCAATGTCTCTGTGCATAATGTCCCAGTGTATGGCTCTGACTTTCTTTCTGCCCACTCTTCTGTGAATTTCCCTGAGCCATGTTAGGTATGTTTTAGGTCTGCTTCAGTGATGAGGTCGTGGATGTCTCTGTGTCTCTGGATCTCTGGTTTGGTAGGGGGTCAGTGTTCTCTGTGTCTCTCTCCTTCACCTTTGTGCTGGTACCAGGCTCACCGAGAAAGCTGCACTCTGCTCATTTCCCCAGTTGCTCCTGGTTTGAGCTGTGATGCTATTTGAGACAATACCACTCAGTGGACTTACAGCTCATTGATTAGGTTACACTAGCTGGCCAGTAAGCCCCAGGGGTCTGCCTGATTCCACCTTCCCAGTGCTGGAATTGCAAGCATTCACCATCATACTTGGCACTTTATAAGGGTAACAGGTAAACAAACGTGGGTCTGTATGCTTTCATGAGAGTTGGAAAGATGGCTTAGCAGTTAAGGCACTTGTCTGCTAAGCCTAAGGACCCATGTTTGACTCTCCAGATCCCATGCAATCCAGATGCACAAAGGTGAGGTAAGCGCAAGGTTGTACATGCCCACTAGGTGGCCCAAACATCAGGCCCTCCCACACCAACACAATCTCTCTAAAAAATAATAAATAAATAAATAAATAAATAAATACTTTCATGGTGACACTTCAGTGGCGTATACATTCTACAACCTGTAAATTCTGTATTACAATTCCTCTATATAATGCATTTTAAAATAATAGTAATAACATAGAATACTAGAGGGCCAAATCTTAGAATTAAAGTTTACATTTGTTAAATATATTGACAATTCAGGTAAACAATTTCTATTATTGATTTTTAAAATATTTTTCATTTACTTGTAGGGTATGGAGGGACAGAGAGAGAGAAAGAGAAAGAGAATATGAGAATGAGTATGTCACGGCCTCCTGCAGCTGCTCATGAACTCCAGATGCATGTACCACTTTAAGGTTTACTGTGTACTGGGGATTCAAACTCAGTCCATCAGGTTTTGTGAGCAAGCACCCAACTTTTTTTCTAACTGCCATAGCCTAGGCATATGTTTAACTCTTTTCTGGGTGATTTTTTCTTAGTTTAGTTCTTGTCAATTTTTTTCCTTTTAATAATTTGTAACGGTTCTTCACTTTCCATATGGACCAAAGCTGATTCTTCTCTTTTATATAATTATAATGTTACCTCAGATTTAATTGTAACATTTTTCTGCTTCTTTTGTCTTGGAAATGTGAGTTGTTTCCCATTGTTAATAGTGCTTTAAAAATTATTCCTCTTGTATATTCAATACTGAACTTTCCGTTTCTAAACTTAAGTAGTCACAAAAATATATTTCAATCTCCTAATTACCTTCTCAGATTTTCCCTTCATCCTCCTCCACACGCTTATTACACTCATTATTACAGGTAAGTCATTTCGGAAATGTATTTACAGTCTGTTTGTGAAGTTAATATAATTACATATTAGATATTATTACAATTTTGGTTATTTGTATTTATCACAATGAATGTAGTCTCAACAATGTAGATGAGCATTTATCTCCTTTGTGACTTAAGACGGGTTTGTCATTGCTTTGGTTTACTTTGTACTGCCTCAGAAATGCTATGTTGTTCTTCTTTGCTAAAGCAAAAGACACAAATTCACTAGGTAGTGTACTTAGAGTAACTAAATCCTTTAACATATGAACATTCCTCTCCAGGAAGTTAGTTAGCAGTCTTAGTATCACTAATGTATACCTTTTTAACCACTTCACTTTGTATGGTGCAATGGAATGTGGACATACTTGAAATGCACCATCAAATTAATACAAAACCACTGTGTTTGAACTACTTTCCTTGATAATCTTTGATGTTATACAAGGGTTACTTGTCATTTTTAGCAGCCAGGGTGATGAAGTAGATTTCTATCACATATGTATTTCACCATTTTAAATAAAAAACAAATGATTTTCATAGAAATTCCATCTTCAAAATCCATGCATGCCTTAAAATAGCAGTATGATTTGATTAGTATTTGTTACAATTTGAATGCGTTTCCTGTTCCAAACTCACATGTAGAAGTCAAAACCACAATGTGATATTTGTAAGAGGGCCTTTAGAAGTTAATGAGGTTAAAGAATAGAGCACTTATAATAGGCTTTCCGTACTTCTAAAAAGAGACCAAAAAAAAAAAAATTACTGCCCTTTTCGGTGAGGAAGGCATTTAGTTATTAATTCCATCAAATACAACCCTTCTTAAATATCTAAAGGGGGAGGTTCAGGAATCTTCCTAGAATGACAAAATCCCGTGATGCTCAATTCTCATTTGCATAAAACCTAAGCATATCCTCTTGCATATTGTGAATACTCTCTAAATTGTGTATAATATTTAGTACAATGTAAATAGTTATTATGTTTAAGTTCTGAGGGAATACTGACAAGGAAAAATATTGGTATATAATATGTACAAGCAAAATATTTTTTAAAGTACTGCCAATCAGTTGTTGTTTTAGTAGGTATGTGTGGAAGCTTTGCATACCCAGGCATCACTTTAAATTAATGGCTATGTAAATGGTCTTATTTTAATATTTTTAGGCCCTGCCAATAGTTTTATGTAGGAAGTAGCTTTGATCTGCAAAGCTTTGTTAACAGAATACAGAACTGAGTTGCTCATGGTCACAAGTATTCTATCAAGTCAATAGAAGTGATTTATATTTTATGAATCTTCATAATTCCAAAAACTATGCAACATCATTTGGTGGAAATATATTTATTTTCTCTTGCTACAATAGAAAAGAAAATTTTTCTTATTACACTGGATATATTCACAATTGTAAACTAAATTCCACTTGAAACAACTCTTCTCCAAAAACAATAAATAAATAAGAGCCTACACATATTAAGTAAAAGATGAAAATTAGTATCAAACTTTTGAAATAAAGTATGAAACCATATGGTGGTTTGATTCAGTTGTCCCCCATAAACTTAGACGTTCTGAGTGCTAGGTTCCTAAATTATGGAGATTTGGGAATTAATGCCTCCTGGAGGCAGTGTATTTTGGGGGGTGAGATTATGGATTTTATAGCCAGTTTTCCCGTGCCAAAGTTTGTCACACTCTTCTGTTGCTATTGTCCACCTTATGTTTGCCAGGGGGTGAGGTCCATCCTCTGCTCATGCCATTGTTTTCCTGGTCATCAAGGAGCTTCCCCCTCAAGCCTGTAAGCCAAAATTAACCTTTTTTCCCCCCACCAGCTCTTCTTGTTTGGGTGATTTCTACCAGAAATGTGAACCCAACTGCAACCATATATATATATACATATGTATGTATGTGTGTATATATATATATATATATATATATATATATATATATATATATATATGTATGTTTAACCTTGCTTCATGTCCTCTCTGTCCTGACCAAATGGTATGTGAATAAGAGCATTGGAAAACTAGAAGAGATTCCTCAACAGATCCTCGATCTATAGAATTGAATAGCCAATTTATCAATCACCAGGGCTGTAAGGAAAACTGTGTTTAAGCCACATAGTTTATGAGATTTTCTTACAGGAGCCCCCATTGACAAAGATAGGGTTACAGTAGGAGAATATACAACAATGTTTGTTTCTATGTCTGGTTCTTTTCTAGTGTTACTCTGCTATATTATAATTTCAGTTTACAAGGAGTGTTTAGGTTTCCACCATGGTCCAAGATAACATAATATAATCAATAGAATTCCTGCATCTGCAGTGAAAATAATATCCAAGGCCACAAAATGTCATTCCGTTACCTTAAATCTAGAAGTGTGAAGACAGGCCCGATTATAAAGTTAAGAAGTCACTTAATTGCACTGGAGAGCCATTTGCTCCAGATCCTTGTGCCTTTTCTTGGCAATCACATAACAGCAGCATGGAAATGCTCAAGTTTCCTATCACGTTCAAAGCAGCAGTTTCTTGCTCTCTAAGAACGTAATTTGTAGATTTTTTTTTTCAGCATAAGCACAAAATAACACTTGCAAGCTTAAAGTTGATGAATGACATTACTACATGCAAAAAAAGAGATCATAAATACTGAGACATGGAAAGTTACATTCCTATAATTAGAAAAAATTGTGATGTTATACTTGGTTTAAAGCTTGTAAAAAAATATCTGCAAATGTTATGACAAATATAAGGCACTGAGAAAATGCAATATGAGCTGCTGGCAAAAGTATTTTATCAGACAACACGTTGGGCATCACCCAATTACTATCACATTTGTCTGACTGCAGATTTTTTTGCTTCACACTTGGATGGAATCAATTATGTACAGTCCATGAATCAGCCCTTGGCACTTTGGTAGTGCATATCCAAAAAAGATATGGTCACCAGATTTTGATACATCCATCATTGAATTGTTATACTATAGGAAAAGAGGATTATTTAGGCTATTATGTTGTGAACTGTTATGTAGCAACTGGAAAAAAAAAGCTTTTTATATTACATATCAATGCAGTTACAGAATTTGTTCTGATATGATATTTTGGTTTCAGAGTAAACATGCTAGCCTTCAATATATTAGTTATCTTTTGGTCTGTTGTAACACATTAAACATTATATATGTCTTTGTTTTAAATTTATATATTGAAGTTAGTGCTTTTGTATAATTAAATTTTAAGTATACTGTGAGGATAAACCCCCAGGATGGTGTCCCATTGCCACTGGTTGCCTCAGGAATTTAATTTACTGAAGCTCTGAATATGGATTCCTACTAACATCCTTATTGAGATTAACTAAGAAAACTTGTAGTTGCATAGAAAGAGTTGTATATAGTGTCTCAAATATTTCAGCATTACATTTTATGTCATAGGGAATTTATATCAATATATAAATGATATATTTAATATGATATATTAAATGCATATATATTATGAATGTATCTCATGAGCTTATGCACAGAAATATATACATGTATATAAAAATAAGATCATTTATTTACTTTTAAGTGGAAGGAATACATCTTGTAAGAGATCACAGGATTTGGGGCCTTAAAAAAGTCAAACCTAGCTGGGTGTGGTAGCACATGCCTTTAATCCCAACACTCAGGAGGCAGAGGTAGGAGGATCTCTGTGAGTCTGAGGTGGCCCTGAAACTACATAGTGAGTTCTCGGTCAGCCTGGGCTACAGTGAGACCATACCTCAAAAAAAACTAATTAAACAAACAAACAAACAAACAAATAAATAAATGTCAAACCTAAGGACTGGAGAGATGGCTTAGTGTTTAAGGAGCCTGCTGGGAAAAGCTGAAGGAATCTCCATGTCCTACATAAGCATGCACGTTGCATATGTTCACAAAGTGGGGCGCATGTCTGGAGTATGATTACAGTGGCTGGAGGCCCTAGCACACTAATTCTTTCTTCTGTCCCTCAATTGTTCTCTCACTGTCTTGCATTAAAAAAAAAAAAACAAAAAAAACGTGCCAGCTCATTTTGGATTTAGCTTTGTGCTTGTTCCCTTCCTTTTTCACACCCCCCCAAACACTGTCATCCCTATTGCCTGGGCCTTGACTTCCCAATCAGGTATGTCATCAACTAAAGCAGGTCCAAGTTATGACCCACAGAGAAGTGAGACCGGGCAGCATTGGGCGTTCTGTGACTGTATGAGTTCACCGAGTATGATCTGTCCCAAGTCTGTCCATTTTTCTACAAATTTCATTGTATTGTGTTTTCTTACTCCTGAGTAGAATTCCATTGTGTAAATGCACCAACACATGCATTCATCCAATGATGGGCAACTGGGTTGATTCCAGTTTTTAGCTGTAATGAATTAAACAGCTATAAACATTGTTGAGCAACTGTCTCTGTATTGATGCATTTAGGGTAAATGCCCAGAAGGGAATTACTGGGTCCTTTGGTAGCTCTCTGTTTATCCTTCTCCAGAAATTTCCATATTGATTTCCACAGTGGTTATTCATGCTTACATTCCCATCGACAGTGGATGAGGGTTCCTCTTTCCCCACATCCTTGCCAACATTTGTTGTTGTTAGGTTTTTTAATGACTGTGATCCTTTCTGGAGTAAAGTGAGATGCCATGATGTTTTAAGCTGCATTTCCCTAATGGTTTGGGATGTTGAACATTAAGTTTGTATCAGCCATTTCTAATTCTTCCACTGAGATCTCACTATTCAGTTCTCTGCACCATTTTTGGAGTGTGTTGTTTGATTTTTTTATTGTTTAGTTTTTTTGAGTTCTTTGTTGATTAGAGACATGAGGCTTCTATCAGTTGTATAACTGACAAAGATTTTCTCCCATTCAGTGGGTAATCTATTAGCTCTGCTTATGGTGTTTTATTGTCTGTGAAAAAGCTTTTTAGCTTCAAGAGATCCCATCGATTGAGAGATTGTTTAATTTCCTGGGCTACTGGGATTGGGTTCTCCTGTATCATGGAGAGTGAATCTTATTTTTTCTTCCAGTAGCAGAAGAATTCCATGTCTTATATTGAGGTCTTTAATCCATTTGGACTTGATCTCTGTGTATGGGGACATGAGTAGGTCGGATTCATATTTCTATAGTACCATAGAAAACTTTATCCTTGGAGACAGCCTAAAAGATATAACCCTCAGAAGGAATAAAAGGGGAGCACCTGAAAGGTAAGGATCTGGAGAGGGTGTGATGAAAATTAAACTTAAAAGAAAAAAATAATTGTTGCTGGCCTATAACTCACTGTCCCAAAGACTGGTTGTTACTCATGTTGATCTGTTGATCAGAGAGACCCACGAGGTTCCCAAATCAAGAAAGATTTCTGTCAAAGCACTTGATTACCTGTCTGAGGCAAAAGGTAAGACCCTGTTGCTAAAGAAACCATATGCTACTGACACATAGCATTGCAAGACCTGGGTAGAACTCAGAAGAAATCCAGTCCCCAGACAGTTAGCCTGTCTATTGCTGGAAAGTGCTACATGAGCTAATGGGGGGAAATTGCCAACAACAGTGTGAGCAACCAGAGGTCTAAGCTACTCAGAACCAAATACCCTGACATGCCAGTGCAATAGTGGCACACAGCCTCAGTAGATATGCAATAGCTATCTGATTGGATAAGAGATCCACTCAGAGTAAATGAACCCATATCTGGAATTGGGTACCAGAAAGGAATCCTATCGAGACAAAGATCATGGTCTTCATTGTCAAGCTCTCACTAGTCTTTGGCTAAAAGAGGGGTTATATAAATCAAACCTCCCTAAATAAAAGTTTATCCCATTTAAACTATGCTGACTTCACTTTCCACTGGAGAATCTGTTCATCTTTTTCAGAAGGTATTGACACCCAAGGAAATAAACTACCACTCACACTTCAGCCAAGCCATGGCTGAAACCACAGAGGAATTGAGATGAGCAAGAATGCTGCTTCCATGCTGAACCTGATAATCAGTGCCAGTGGGTAGGTGACAGACCCTGAGAATACTGAACACCTACCAAAGCAGAGATCCAGAGGCTCCTCAGAGTTCATCACTGAAGTAGGCTTAAAACCCACCAACCATGGCTTAGGGAATTTTACAGAAGAGGGGCAGAATGATTGTAAGAGCCACAGATTGAGACATCATGCCCAGAGGCATTCCCTGCCCCACCAAAAAAAAATAATAATAACTGACTGCTGCACCCACATGCATAAACCACAACCCCACAGAAAATACCTGAAACACCATTGAGTAGTGTCCCCAATGGAATGGGGCCAGGGATGAGGGAGAAAAGGGTACCAACACATGATATATCCATGTGCAATATGTTGTTAATAATAATGATAATATAATAATAATAATAATAATAATAATAATAAAAATAAAACAAGTCCAGTCTGTTGAATTTGCCTCAAAAGGAAAAATAAATAAATGAATAAACCTAACCACACTCCTCTCTCTTACCATTAATAAAAAAAGAACATTATCCATGCTTTTCACTTTAACTACATTTTTTTCCTGTATAACTTCAGTGTTTAAAACTGAAAAATGCTTCAAAATGATAATAAAAGTACAAAAATTTTGAAATGTAAATATAGATGATATGGCATTACCAAATTAGGAACTTAGATCTTAAAAAAACATACATGTTTAGCATGTTGAGCCATGCACTCTAAATTCAAATTAATTACAGTGGTACATATTAATTCAAAGACCTGGACAGAAAGTAGTATATGTTTGATAGGTAGAAATGAGGCAAATCAGGGATGGAGAGAGATGGCTTAGCATGTATGAACACTTGCTTTTCAACAATGAGGGCCCAAGCCTTCCTGAATTCAATAACACTGTGTTCACATAAGCAGCTGGGCATGGCTAGTCATATCTGTAACCCCTGTATGGAGGAGAACAAAGGTCCTGTACATTGATGAAGGCTCACTGGTCAGGGTGTCTGAAAGCCTAAGCATGGTTCTGGGTTCAGTGTGAAAGCCTTCATGAAAACACACTGCCCTCACCCATCCACATACTGGCTACCCATTACAAAAACACACCCTTCAAGTTAGTTTTTGTTTTTAGCATTTAGCTCAATGGGAAATAATGTTAAATTACCTACTGTCCAAAAATAAAAATGAGAGAATATTAGGCTTAGTTTAATTGTTTTGGTTAAGTGAATCTTTTAAAATTGTACCTAGGTTTTAAATCTTCACTTTGATAATTGTGTAGTATTTGTCAGCACATTAATTATTCTTTATTTATTCAGTTTTAAATTAATTCAGAGGTTTAATGATATTTATTTAGAATTGTTCCAACTGTGTCAATATGAAACATAAAGAGAAAAAATTCTCTATAATATATTGAGAATAATTTATGGCTAAAATCCAGTTATAGTCTAAAGTAAACTCTTTAATACACAACTATAAAATGAAAAACAATTCTCAACAAAAATATTTGATTTATACATTTTTTGTGAGGTAGGGTCTTGCTGTACCCCAGGCTGACCACAAGTTCATCTTGTAGGATCAGGCTGGCCTGGAACTCAGAACCATCCTCCTACCTCTACCTCCCAAGTGCTGAGATTAAAGGCATGCACCACCAAATCTACCTAATTGATTTATTAATTAATTTATATTTCAATATTATAAATTTATAATTATGAAACTTAACCTGTAGATGTCTTTACATGTGCTATAACTTTCAGCATTGCAAGACTCACTGCCACAAAATATAGACTTTAGTTTTGAAGGTTTTCATGTATTTAGTCAATTGTCTTGGTATTATTCATAATATATATGTAGCTTTCAAATGCAAAACAACAAAGCTTGCTAACATTAAACATAAAGTATTAAAGATTACTATTACCTAATATTGAAATTTATTGATAGTCACAAAATAAAAATAGATCAAAGAAAATTTAACTATTTTTTTATTGAAATTACCATATATATTAAACATCTCTCACACATACACATAGAAATCCCTTCTGAATTATCTCAACCACTAACTATCTTTCTTTACATAATGAAGTTGGTTCCATTTGATCTACAAATAATATACTAATATAAATGAATCCTGTAGGGTTCTAAACTCAGTCCATAGGGCTTAGTAATAAGGTTGTTATGTCCATGCAGATCTCTAGCTTAAAATTTTATTCTTTTAAAAATATATTATTGTTTATGTATGTATATTGAGAGAGAAGAAAGAGAAGAGAGTGAGAAAGGCAGAAAAAAAAAAGAAAAAGAGAGAGAGGGAGAAGGATATAATTGGCACACTAGGGCCTGTAGCCACTGAAAACAAACTTCAGATGTATGTGCCACCTTGCGCATCTGGCCTACATGGGCAATGGGGAATCAAACTTGGGTTCTTAGGCTTTGCAGGTAAGTACATTAACCAATAAGCCATCTCTTCAACCCTGAAACTCTATTCTGGTTTTGAACACAGTTTCAAATGGTTAAATGGGTTGAATATTGCAGGATCAGAGAAGAATATTACTATTCTGTGGAAGACAACTGTTGCTGAATTCATTGGCCAGTGAAGAAGTTTAGAAACAAATACTTTCTCAAGAAAAATTAAACCATTCTTGATTATTTTCTAAGCCTTCCATTTGAAAGTTATGTCTCACTTGGATGTGACAATCATAAATCACTGTAGACATTTGAAACTCTTATAACTCAAAAATAGTACTAGGAATGGTTTATAGCTACAAAATCAGATGCTCTATCTTACAACACTTATGAAATACAGATTATATATGTATATACACATACACACACACACACACACACACACACACACACACATATATATATATATACTGCTTAGTCAGTAATTATTTATCTACATCAATTTTTTAAATGCATAGTCCTTGTCTTAATTTTCTCATTCCCTTATATGTGTGAAACTTAGACTAGAAAAAAAAATGCATGTAATTGGAGACCGGATTCAATGGGTATAGTATTTCCCCATCTTCCTCCTCTTCACTGACCCCATAATCTTCAGATGGAGAATCATTTGATACATCCTCAGCTTCCTTACATTAATTACTATCTTCAATTTCCTGGTTCTAGATAGAGTCAAATTACTCTTATAGACTACATGAGAAAAGCTCAATAGAAAATAGTCTATGGTCCTATGTTAATTGTACATTGCTAATTAAAATAATTGCTTTAATATCTTAGGACATTATTTTACAAAATTTTTGTACCTTTTATTTCATAAATATATGCTGTTACGGTCATGTAATTCTTTTAGCCATGATATTTTAACAAAAACAGAAAGAAGTATTGAGCCATGGTTTTATAAGATCTGAACTCATTGCCTAATTATACTCATTTCATTTACAATGTCTCTAATTACCATAACAAAAACAATATGTCTTGATAAAGGGTTTTAGCCCATTAAACACATAGGAAATTGAAATTAAAAATTTCCTTAACAGTGATGTACTAGAAAGACAAAAATATTACCCCAATGCCATGAAAGCACATGCTTGCTATACAAACAGGAAAAGAATGGTGATATACTTTGCTTTGGCTGGTGAATAACAATGGCCCCATGTCTTTCAAAGTATGAGGGAGAAGCCATCACCTTCTTCACTTTCTTCCTTTTCACTAAACCAAACACACATTGGGTCCATGAACATGTTGTCATGGATGATGAAGGCAGGGGTCAGGGAGAGGCACAAGAAGCACATAACATCAGAAAAGAATTATCTGGAATGAAGGAGGTATTCTGTGAAGGGGTTGAGTGAGGTACAGGAGAAGGTTTGGGGAGAGGTTTATGATTAAAATGCTTTGTGTAAATGTATTAAAACTGTTATAAAATGATTTAAGATGAACATAAAGCACTTGCACGTGTTAGAAAGGCTTCACTTACCACCTCCGTTTTAATATGTATAAATAAATAGTCCTTATAATAGTCAAAAGGATAGAGGCAGAGAGATGGGGAGATACATGGTACCTTGACATGTGGAAATTATAATCTCCATGAAAACACAGCAAGGCCAGGGGAGAGAACAGTCAGTTGTCTTAGTGGCAGAACTAGGAGCATGCCTCACAACTCTGCATGTCAGCTTTCTGATTGTGTATATAACCCATCAGTTACCAGTGACTGGTGACAGCTAGTAGCTAGTGATGGGAAATAGAAAGGAGGACTCACAGGGAAATAAACTCGTCACTCAATGAGAGCTGAAATTAACTGCATCACGCTGCACAGGTCCAGGCTTCACCTCTGTATGGACAATTTCAGGTCATCATAAGTAGCTGTCAAGTGCGAACTTTCCTTTCTCTATGCCACACTGAGAACGAGTTTGTGGACTTCTGACGATTCCTACACAGAACACTTTGGCTTGGCCTGAGGGTCCCACCTCTGTGATTTAAGGTCTTTGCCTATGAAATTTTCATTCTTTCAGAGATTGAGTCATTTTTCTTTATCTAATCAGACCAAGAACTCTCTCTTGACAGTTCACAGTGCAAATACAAAGCAGTAATCTGTAGCCGCCCATCATATATTAGACTTGTATGTGTTCCAAACCCTCTTACATCCTTTCTGAAGGAAAAGTGATTGACGATGTAAAGAATCAATCATAATCCTATTACCTATTTTCAGTAGATTAAATGAGCAGGGTCTCCTCTATTTAGAGTCAGCATCCAGCAACAAGCTGGCCCACACGAGTTACACAGTGATTTCTCTCAGAACAATGGAACCATTTCATGTTCCGTTTCTTCCAATAATTTGTTTCATTATTTTGGAGTAAGCTACTCCTGGATCTTTCTGGGCTTACTAGAAGACAAGGGTGATTAGCAGCCATGGGTTGCAGTCATGGCTTTCAGACAAGGAAATAGGTTGTGAGTTACCAGGTTTGGCAGGTGGGATTCTGAAATAAATTCCACTCTATTCTCTCGCCATTCAAATCCCATATTCACCAGTATTTTAAATGCAACTTTCTACGTACATAACCTTTCATATTTTATTTATGCTTTGGTCTATCAATAGTTCCTGTTATCAAATGACGTGCTTTATTCTGTTTGGTCAGACATTGCTCATTTTTGGATGGCTATGTATTGTTGTGAAATGTGTTTTATTTTAATGGTTACATGAAGTGATGAACTATAAGAACAAACTGGGAATGAACTATGAGAATGGACTATGGGAAAGAACTGTGAGAATATTTTTTTATGGACGTTACAAGTAAGATCCCTGAGAATATTTCTATGAAAGGCTAAATTCCTTGCTTCTAACTTACTCTGAAGTTAATCATGCAACTGTGCTGTCCACCCAACTAAAGTTGTTTTAACTGTTATTCAAAGTTTCTTACCCTGTGCTTATGCAATGCTGCTTGTTCACATATTACTGATTTTTAGCTGTTCCAAAGAGTCAGCAAATACTTGTATGCAGAGGAAGCAATAGACATAGTAACATTGGAGCAGCAGTGACAGTACATGCAGCAGGTTAATAATGGCTCAAACTAAACTTCTCTTCAGCTTCTTTTGTCCTCAGACTGCTGCTAGGGGTAGACAGTCCACTCACGAACAGGAATTAGTTCCATTGATCAGGATGTCCTCTTAGAAGAAGTTTGCCCAATTTTAAATAGGGAAGTTCCAGGGGTTGGTAGTCTTTCCTAACTTTAGAGCTGTGCTCCCCCCAAGTGGCATTTACACTGTGATATTTATGCAGTTCTCAGCATGATCATTGAAATGTAGAATTGAGACAAGTGCGTCATCTTCAGGAAAGATGCATATTCACTCTTTCTTGAAAATGAACAGATTCTCACCTAATTTCCTCCTGAAAGGTTATTATGTACCACGGCTTCCTGACATTTTTCTGTTGTTTTTTTTTTTCTGTAGTGACTGATAGGCTCAAGCATTCCTCATGTGATAAAGGTAAAGCTTGCTGCTTCTCAGACACAGTGTTGAAATGTTTGCCTTTACCTTTGGGCCGGAGAGATGGCTCAGCAGTTAAGGATCTTGCCTGCAAAGCCTGACAACCTGGGTTTAATTCTCCAGTACCCACATTGAGCCAGATGAGCAGTGGTGTGTGTATCTGAAGTTTGTTTGCAGTGGCCAAAAGCCCTGGCATGCCCATATCCTCTCTCTTCTCTTCTTTCTAACTCCTCTCTGCATGTAAATAAATAAATATTTTAAAAAAATTGTTTTCCTTTGTGTTTTAATGCATCTCATTCAAATTTTGCAGTTGAGAAAACTGAGGTCCAAAGATATATGGTGAGCTAATAATGACTAAAAGGAAGGCAAATGATGATGGGACTAAGCTTGACGGCACCTGTGGCACCTGGAGGAAGTCTTAAGGCGGAGGGCCACTTGGCTTTTGTTGGGAATATAAAGTGGTACTAGGAGGCTGTCCAAGATATTCACACTAACACCATTCCATGTCCCTGTAAAGGATTTGTTCGATGTGACTCCAAAGCCTTACATTGTACCAATGTCACTATGTGTAACCTGTGCTTTCTCTGCTTTGTTAAACCATTATAGAGTTCTAGAAACATTAAAAAAAAAATCACTTAGAGGATCAAAGGTACAATTGTGCTGGATATTCTGAAAAGCCTCAGTAATGTGAGGATTGCTTTGTGCTAGCTTATATTAGTGAACAAAAATGGAATTGTCCAACTGGACATCTCCAAGGGGGTCTTGTTGGGGTGTGGCTTTACATAGTACAGTAGCTGTGTTCAGCAAGAAAGGTCACAGAAGCTTCCATTTGCATAAAAGACTCTGCCCATTATGGGCTAAGAGGCTGATTTCAAGATTTGCAATACCTAAGCAGATGCAAAGACATATCCAAGCCTTGTCATGGAGATTACTGGAAACACATGCAGTGTGTATACCTTTCAGTAGACAGAGATTCTTTCAGTAAACAAATAGCAACCCCCACAACCTAACTCAAGGCTATAACAATTTTTAGCACTTTCTGAGTCCATCTCCAAAAGTCTCTTTCTGAAATATTTTTAGGTATTTATCTATTTATTTATGAGAGAGGAAGAGGGAGACAGAGAAAGACAGTAGGAGTGTCCAGGTCTTCGGTTACTGCAAATGAACTCCAGATGCATGTGCCACCATGTTCATCTGGCTTACATGGGTAATCAGAATCAAACCCGGGTCCTTAAGCTTCACAGACAAGTACCTCCACTGCTAAGCCATCTCTCCAGCCCTCCATTTCCAAGACTCCAAACATTCATCCTATTGTCACATAAACTTTAAATACTGGAATCTATGTCAGATGTAATTATAAGCAAAATTTCATTTTCCTGGAAAACTAGGAGATAAACGGGACATGTAGTATAAAGTGCACCCTTGTTCCACCAAATGCTCTTTGTTGGTCAGGGAAAATATGTGTAATAGCTACCCTTTTCTCTAAACTGAAAAAATGAAATAAACTTGGTAGTTATTATTTCATAAAAATTATGAATTTAGGGCAGGACATGGCAGTTCCCACCCTAAATTCTAGCTCTTAAGAATCACAGCAAGTTAAAGGCCATACAGGGATAAATAAGGAGACAAGGTCACAAAATAATGAAAATAGGTCAGAGCAGATGGCTCAGTGAGGTGCTCTTTGCTAAATACCTGCCTTCAGTCGTTCCCTGATGTCATGTAAAACCTGGAAGTTGTGGCAGCTCTCTACAATCCTAGCACTCAGCCAGAGAGATGATAGAAGTTGGGACAGAGAAATTTCTGGGGCTGGAGAGATGGCTTAGCGGTTAAGCACTTGCTTGTGAAGCCTAAGGACCCTGGTTCAAGGCTCGATTCTCCAGGACCCACGTAAACCAGATGCACAAGGAGGTGCATGAATCTGGTGCTTGTTTGCAGTGGCTGGAGGCCCTGGTGCCCCCATTCTGTTGTTTATCTGCCTCTTTGTCACTCTCAAATAAATAAAAATAAACAAAGTAATTAAAAAACAAAAAAAGAACTTTCTGGAAGCTAGCTGCTATCATAATGAACAGTAATATGGGCTTTAGAGATTGCTTAGTGGTTAAGTCACTTGCCTATGAAGCCTAAGGAACCATATAAGCTAGATGCACAAGGCAGCACATGTGTCTGGCATTCATTTGCAGTGGCAGGAGGCCCTGCTGCACCCATTCTCTCTGTCTCTCTATCTGCCTATCTCTCTTTCTCTCTCAAATAAATAAATAAATAAATAAAAAATATATATATATTTTACAGAAAGAACAATAATAGCAGAGTGAGATCTAAGGGAGAAACTCACCTCAAGTGTGGCTGAAGGGCCAAGAACAACTTTAAAAGTTTTCATCTGACCCCACACGACACATGTGCACTCACATTCTCAGACACGCAGACACAGGTGTACAAACATATTCATGCATGAACATGTGCACACACACACACACACACACACACACACTAAAATAAAAAGAAATCAGATGTCTTGCTCCACTCACATTGCTATTCTTCATTAGTCAGAGCCTATTTCTTCATTATAGGATTTATTTTCCTAGTTCTGTGATTTGACCCTTGTTATCATAAGGTCTCAGAAACACTATCCTTTTTTAATAAGACATGGTCTGTATTTGTAGCTTGCATAGCTTTCTCAGTTTTCTTGTCATTTGTAGAAGACTATGGATCTCTCCCAAGCTCCCAACATTTTTCACACTTTATCTTTCCAACACAAGCCTATTGGGTTTCTACTAGTAATATTCACCTTAAAAAAAAAAAAAAAAAAAAAAAAAAAAAACCTCCTAACAGTGTATAAGATAGATTCTACTATGAATCATGATGCTGTCAAGTAAACAAAATATTCTTGGAAACCTGTTTTGTAAATCTCAAAGGGTCAGTTGGTCACTCTGTTAATACAATTTGGGAGGCATTTTTGTCTAAGATAGCATAGTATCCTTATGGTTCATAAGTAAAATTTATCAAGTGAATTGTATTAGAATACACCACATATCCTTATGGGACCTTGCAGTCTCACATACCCTGAGGCCATGTATTTTTCTGGTAGACCCTTTATTTGGATTTTCCCCTGTGCATACCTTTCACAATGAGAATAGTTGTGTAGTTTGAACAATTTTCCCACTTTTTCTATATGTCCTCAAAATTATGCTAAATGATTGAATAGTCTTAATTTACACCTTTCAGATACGGTTGTCCCAAAAAATCTCTTTAGATCAATTTGTAATCTCATAGAATTTGTTTTTATTGAACACATATTATCCCTGTAGCTTACAGTCTGGTACCCTTTCAACCTCTATTAAAGTATCCCTGAGGTTATTTTGGCTTCTCTTAAATGCCCGGTTCCTAGCCAATGTCAAATCGTAGTTGCAATGCAAAGTAGCTCACTCTCAAGTTGGTCTTTTGGTTGAGAGCCATTTAATGGAGAATTCACACGAAACTTTGTGAATGGTAGATTTCTTATAGGTTCACTGCCCAACTTGAAGAGATGGGAACCCAGTATATATATATATATATACATGTGTACATATATATACACATACATACATACAGTTAATTGTTAGGTTTATACTAGAAATTTCCTCCCTTTTATACTTGGGAAAGCCCTGCCAGAGCTATTCCACAGACTCAGGAGTAGAAAGGTATAGTCTGATATCTAGTGAGGGAATAGCAAGGTTTGCTACCAAATAACATGAAGGGTAGTGTGTAGAGATATGGTCATATTTAGAAAATATTATTTGCTATACATTCTTTTCAAGTCATTCTTACACATTAATTGCATGAATGGCTTATAAAGTCATGTAAAATTGATGTTTGAATAAATATTCAGTAATGGCATTTAGTTTCAGGAAGAGTATGAATAATTTGAACATAGTGGTCAAAACAATAAAGTTGCGAACCTCAAATAGCTAAGTGTAGTGTTACACATGTTTGGTCAGTTGAGATACACATTATGAAGTCTAGGACAGTTTAATTCTCATGAGACTTCCATTTATTTGATTGATTTGGGGGGGGGGTTCACCACAAAATTTTAGAATTATTTTCTTGTGTAACTAGTAATTTTTGCATTTATTCTGATTAGGAGTCTTCATGATCCCAGACAGTAACTGACCTATCTGGATAAAGACATTAGCATTCCAGCAAGATGATAGAAATTCAATGATGATTCTCTCCAAGCCCAGAGTTTCTGTTTTCCTATAATACAGCTCTTGATATATCAAGACTGATTGATGACCTGGGTTTCATTTGTTTCTCAACACTTTTCATCTTTGTCATTTGATCTGTGTCCTTGAAATTTATAGATTTCTCTAAAACTTCTATTTTGTTTCATGTTGTCCTACTTTTGACAGCTATTTTTTTAAATCTGAGTGTTCTGCTGCCTGTAATTCTATTATGTCTATCTTTATGGCATTAGTCATGTGTGTGTGTGTGTGTGTGTGTGTGTGTGTGTGTGTGTATGCAGATGCTCACAGGTGAGTACAAATGGAGAACAGATGTCCCCTCAATTGTTCATCTGTGTGTACCTTGAGATGGAGTTTCTCATTGATACTGAACTTGCCATTTTGCCATTTCCAAAAGACTCAAAGCTCAGTAAGAAGCAAATATACCTTCTGTGGGATGCAGAATATATTGGACCTTAACAGCATAGATGATAAAAGAAAATGAAAAAGTAAAACCAGCATTAAAAGTAACTAAAGGGCTAGAGAGATGGCTTGTGGTTAATGTATTTGCCTGAGAAGCCAAAGGAACCAAGTTCAATTTCCCAGGATCCCCATAAGTCAGATGCACAAGGGGCATGTGGTCTGGAGTTTGTTTGTAGTGATTATAGGCCCTGGCATGCCCATTCTCTGTTTGTTTCTCTTTTCTCTATCTCTGCTTGCAAATAAATACAATTTAAATGTAATTAAAGAAATATAAAATATATCCAAATACCACTATGTACATATGAGTGGCTGAAATAAACCAAATGAAGCTATTATCACCCTAATACCAAAACCAGACAGAGATTCCACAAGAAAAGGAAGCCACAGACCTATTTTCCGGAAGTACTTAGACCTCAGTCAGCCAAATCGAGGAGTGGCATGGTACTAACTTTACTCTCCATTGGAGAATATACTTCTATTTTTTTGGAGAGATGCAGATCCTAAAAAGAGAACCACCCCATCATACCTCAAAAGCACCCCAGCTGAAACTAAGAATAACTGGGGAAGCATGCAAGAATGTTGTTTTCTTGGTAAACAGGAAACCAGAACAACCATGATGGAGATCGACACAGAGAACAATCAACCCCTACCAAACCAGATATCCAGAGACACAGAAGCTCCCAAGATCTCAACACTGAAACAGACCTAATATGAACCCAACATGGCCCAGGGAAATTTGCAGAAGAGGTGTTGGAAAGAATGTCAGAGCAACACGTTGTGTCATGACATCCAGAGATATTTCCTCGTACCCAAAACTAAAGGCTAACCCCACAATGCATGACCCATATACCCCAACAAAGGCCCTGTGGAGTGGGGAGGACAGGGAGGAGGGTAACAATGGTCCCAATTTGACTGTATTCATTGAATACAAAAATTAAGAAAAAAGGAAACAAATTTTGATAAACTTATGGAACAACTGTAGCTCACAATCACTGCTGAGCAAAAGGTGGAATCATAGATCCACTCTGAAAAAATACTGTTTGAAATATATTTTCATATATTGGCATTTTACATGTAAGTAGTTATTACAGAAAAACAAAAGGTAAATCTAATGATCACAACCAGTAGGTATACATCCAAAACCACAAGCAACCCAAATAACCATGAATATGTTAATGAATATCAATGTGTTCTTAAAACAGAATATTATTTAGCAATATATGAATGTCTGAACAATATTTCAAATGCATGTGATAAGAAATAGTACATGTGGTTTTACTGCACTACTATAGACTCAAGAAAATGTGAAGTAAAATATGACACCTTCTAGCACTACAGGTTGCCTAAAAATGAGGGTGTACTTCATAGAATAGAATGGAAGAAAAGCTGAAAAATTTGCAAAAAGAATATTTTGCTGCAGTTGACTCATTTATTTTCTTAACTTTGGTGAGGATTTCATATGTGAGTATATATTAACACTACATGTATATTTATATGATTTATATATCCAATGTTAATTAAGAATATTCTAAGACTATATATTCTACTCTGTTGGAAAATTCTACTCAGAAATAACTTACATTGTTCCAGACAAAAATCATTTTGTTTTACAGGATTCATATGTAACTTGAAATGTTTAAGAGACTTTTGATAAAAAATCATGCAGTTATAAATAATAAATGTACTCAGTCATTTAAAAGACTCAAATCACTAGTTTTTATTAAAAAGAAAGTTACTCTAATAATCCTTCTAGTCCCTTATTAATAAAAAGTTAAAACCAAATTAGACTTTACTAGGAAGGAATAACATATTGTCCAAGGTTCCAATAGAGTAAAATGAGTACATTCAAGCTATATTTTTAAATAAAAATTAGTTTTCCAAGTAATATCTGAAAGACTTAGAACACGAAGTTCTGGATAGTATCAGCCACACACTACCTACCTTGCAGGAGGGAGTTCCATGCCGCTGGAGTCTTGTGTTAAGTAGCTTACCTGGTAAAGTTTGGCCACCAACAATGCATCTTACAGTCTATTTTGTGTGGTTCTGAGCAGCACTCTTGCTTTGCAGCTGAGGCTGGTAGTGCTCAGACTATCCACTGAGAACTCTCTCAGCTTCATGTCTTTCCATACATCTGACAATCTCAGCTTCATTTCTACTTTCCCAAGCATGCACAAATTTGTTGTGCAATGAAAACCTCTTGGTAGGCACAGAAATAGGCTACTGAAGATTGCAGCTACTTTGTCCTCAGATAAGAGCGAGATCTTGAATGGAACTCTGATTGGCTCACTTGGAAATCAGTATCTGTTAACATGTAATAAGCATTTCTATTAGGGAAACTCATTAAACCATTCATATTTTTTATTAGTTATGGACATACTCAGTATGTAAACAGCACATGTTGGTACCATCCTCTCATTAATTTCTTGAAGTAAATATACTTGTTCTAAAATACATCATCCATTTATGGACTACTAGTGAATGCAGCAGATTAAATACACATTCATATACTCAGTAAGAGGATAGTTTGTCCTTTGGTAACAATCTATTATCTTTCCACTTTCAACAGCAACCATATTGCATTTAAAAAATATTTCACTTAAGAAAAAGGTGTGTATGGGGATCAGGAAGAGGCAGATACTAAGGGAGAGAAGAGACACGACAGGGCCTCACACCACTGCAATTGAACTCCAGGCACATGCGACACCCTGTGCATCTGCTTTGCGTGGGTGCTGAGGAGTTGAACCTGGGTCCTTGGGCTTTGCAGGTAAGCACTTTAACCACTAAGCTATCTCTCCAGTCCCAATCATATTACCTTCATAATTATAAAAAATAAATCTTATTAGGTTCTTATTTTGATTAAAACTAAATATCCTAAAACTTTCATGTGAATCCAGTATTTTATTTTCACAAGATTTTTCTCAAGCTTGTTTATTGTCCCAAGGCTGAGCTGAGCTGCACGTATCATCCCAGTGGTAACTTTTCCTTCTGAAATTTAGTTTTATTTGGCAAGTAAAGGAGTTTGTTTGTGGACACAATAGCTATTATTTGGGACTACTGCTTGAAGATGGTGGTATCCCATAACTGAAACACACTCCTCCTTTTCAATGGTGTTACTCTAACTGTGTCCACGTGACTTTGCAGATGTAAACATGAGGACATCTGTGGAGCCACATGTCTGCTGGGAGTTAGTCTCCAAGATAGGATTTTAAATTTTGATAGACTACCCATTTTCTCCAAGTTACTACATTTATTTTTCAAACCTTTAAAAAATTAATGCATTTAATGTATTTCTGTATAAATAAAAATCAAGTGGAAGGTTCTGAAAGTTCGCATATACCTACTTCTTCACCCTCCACAGGAATGTTTTCCAGTGTCCATTTCCCTTACTCAGTATTATGTCTATAGCTTACATTAGTGTTCACGGCTGTTATACTTTCCTTGGTTTTTGATGATGTGCACTGTTATTATGCATCAGGCTAGGATCGTATAGAGTAGATATGCTGTCTTAAATTTCTCTTCTCTGCCCCATTCAGTTCAGTATGACTTTTCCTCTTTCCACACAAAAGGGAGGAAGCCACATTCACTTTTTGTAGAAGACAAGTCTGATCCCAGTCCTCAAAAGACCTTATATCCTCTTTTACCTGTCTTGGAACCCAGTCCACCTCCCATAAGAACTCTTTCATACTAGCAGATGAGAAAGCGTGTGGAGCCAACTTGAGCCTTTCTGAGAAGTACTTAATGGACGGCTTTCTGAAGGCGACAGTAGGTGCATGAGTAAGACTGGTGTAAATCTGAAGGACCACACTGCTAAGCCCACCCCAAACTGCCCAACTTCAGAATTTGGGGCTGTGTAAATAGTTAGGGGTTTACTAATAAATCTACGCAGTTAAGTTTTCCTTTCTGTAAGATCTGACTGGTTTCTCCCAAAACATTGCATGAATCTACATTTATAAATAGACATTATGGATGGGTTTCACATCTCATTCTATGCCACATTAATGTGGCATCAATTTCTCTTTGCTTCCTGACTGAAGTATTAACAATTGGTACATTCCTAGTATATATTCCAGATAATGCAAAAAGCAACTACACCTCTCCTGCGTAATCTGTATATCTCTACCTATACAAATTATCCCCATAATGCTTTCTCACTGTTTATATGAACTTTCAAGTTCCGAATTCTATTTCCTTATTTTTTTATGGATGGCAATTTGAAATATTTGGTCAATTTTAGTTTTGCTTTTTATAGAACCATCTTCTTACATCAGAGCCTGTGAGATTATTCTTCCGGTTTGTTCAACTACAGTACAGGGAACACCTTGACTTGCTAGGGCCCTCTATCATTGAGGACAGTAGAAGATTCCATAAATGCTCCTCCATAGACTCTCTCCTGTCACATAATACAGAAACACCTATAACACATGTTATCATGCATCATAAGCTATGGTATTTTAGGGTTTTCTATGTGTTTGTGTGTGACCACTGGTGTGGATGTGCCATAATGCGTGTGTGCTGGGCAGATGACAACATTGAAGCGCCTTCCTTACCTTCAGCCTTGTTTGGGGCAGCATCTCCTTATTCACTGATGCCTTCGTCAGGCTTGCTGGCCCCGGGCTCTTGGGAGTGTCCTAGGTCTATCTCCATTCTCACCACAGGAGAGCTGGGATTATAAATGCTCCCTATTGTGACAGGCATTGAGATGAGTTCTCAGGATCTGAAAAAGCAATAAATAAATTATATGATTTATCCTTATTTATGCATGACAAATTCCCAGAATGATGAATCATGATATTGTATGCATAAGGAATATAACATTTAAAATTTTGGCACTGATAGAATGCACATAAAGCTCATATTTTTTTCTACTTAATCCATTCTCTGTTATTTAAGAGTGAGTAATGGAAGAAAATTGTTTGAAAGGATGTAATCTTTATTTCTTACTTAATTTCAAGGATTATACCAGACAAATTTTTCTTCACAAAGTCAATTCAAATCTTTCTAATGCACCATTGTTACCCTCAGATAAGAATCATACTTAGAAAAGATGGAAGGGTATTTATTCAAGACCTGACTCATCAGGATGCGAAGATTTTTATTGACCTCAGAGTCAATGAAACTTCAGCCAGGCATTTTGCTTGAGCAAACACAGCTGAACCAGTACCCACATGAATTAATTTAGTGCCTATCTGCAATATAGATTGGCAATCTTCCAGAATTAATATGTAAGTTGAGAGGAGTCTGCTTTCTAAGTGCAAAACTGAATTGCTTTTGATTTCTGCTTAGCAATATAGATGGGGATAATATTCTTAGAAGACAGATAAATTTTCTAAAATACTTCAAATTTTAGCTTAAGTCTTTGGCTTGGAGAAACCAGGACAGGATTTAGAAGCAAACACGTAATCCCGAAAAGAAATAGAAGGGAAATAAATACAGTTATGTTATTGAAGCAGCCAAGGAATATGCTTGAGGACAATTGTGTGACTTAGAAATAAGGCACAGAAACATATAAAGTTGTAAAAATGGGAGTGCAAGGTTGTCAAGGTCACAGATTATTATAGCTAATGAGAACTAACATTTATTGAAAAGTTATAATGAGATATAATTTCTAAGCACTTCCTTCTACTGACTTATTTAATACCTATTGACCTTATGAAATGGGTGTAATTAATGCCCTCAACTGACTTAACTGAGGGAGATAAAGTAACAGAAAATGAGAAACTTACCCAAGATCTTATGGATAGTACTGTTAGAGAAAGAATTCAAATGCAGGGCACATAATTTCAGAACGCATGACCTCTAAGAGTGCATAATACAGGCTGCCACATGTAAGTCCACTGGTGACAAGCGACAAATCAGAAACAATGCGAAACTAGACCAGTTTTCTATTCATGTTTTCAACATTATGCTAGGCTATTAAGAAATAGTCCTTATAGCAAAAGTAAAACAGCATGTTGTATGTCATTGCTTCACTGCATAGGAAGCCGAGAAGATTGACTTAGAGAAGACTTTCAAGTAAGCATTTGGGTGTTTAAATAATAAGACTTTATGAAACATAGCTAGTGTCTCCAGGTTTAGAATGTTTGGTATTTATAAATTTATGTGGTCGCCTGATTAGAGAGAATGGGGCATGGAGGCCATAAACCATGTGTCCTAAAGATAAAATATACATGGGCTTGAAAGGGGCTTAGTGGTTATGGCACTTGTGAAGCCTAAGGGCGCACATTTGACTCTCCAGATCTCATGTTAGCTGGATGCATAAAGGCGAGGAAAGCAAAAAATTGCAATGCACACTAGGTGGCAGAAGCATCAGGAGTTCGATTGCATGTCTGAAGTCCTGGCACGCCAATTCTTTCTCTCTCTAAAAGAAAAAATAAATAAGTAAAATATACATATTTCAAACTAAAAATATTTCCTTTGTGGCCTATTTCCTCCTACCCCCAAATTGATTCTGAAATCAAAATATGTCCTGATGCAGGAATAAAAAGACAGTGCTTCTGAGAGTTTTTTTTTTTTTTAATAATTTGACAATTTTATTATGTCCTATGTTAGGAAATGTGGGCTTGAGTAACTTTATGATTCTTATAATCTATTTTATTTATTTGAGAGAGAGACAGAGAGAGAGAGAGAGAGAGAGAGAGAGAGAGAGAGAGAGGGAGAGAGAGAGGCAGACAGAATAGAATGGGTGACCCAGGGCCCCTAGCCGCTGCCAAAGAACTCCATATGCATGTACCACCATGTGCAACTGGCTTACCTGGGTTCTAGGAAGTCAAATGAGGGTCCTTGGGCTTCTTAGGCAAGCACCTTAACTGCTAAGTCATCTCTCCCAGGGCATTATATGAAGAATTTATTTTAATTTTTCAACCTATTAAACTAATGACTGTGGTGGAATTCTCTTTTGCAAGTATTAATCATGGTATGTTAAGACAATGTTTAGTAAAGGCCCAAGAAAATAGGAATGTAATATTTCTCATTGTATTTAATTAGAAACTAGACTGAAACTTATATGCTTAACAAAGAATGGATTTTTGATTTTTTCATATTAAATAATACTGATTTTGAAACCAAAAACAATGTAGATGAAGGGATAGCAAGAGCTGATGCCGATACAGATCCCACATCTCAGGGGTATGAGAAAGCGGAAATCTCCACAAAAGTTAAAGGAAAAACTTCCGTAAATATGCTCTTCAGGAAGCTTACATACCTGAGAAGTTTTTCTCTGCAAATGGATTTCAAATGAAATAACCATATTTTCTCTAGACGTTACTAGAATTTCTTTCAGGAGCTAGGAGAGTAGGAGGAAAATAATAATAATAATAATAAAATCCTACTACTGGTATTCTCACTAATGTTATCAACATATAACAAAAAGTATGGAAATTTATAATATTTACCACTCAGTAGCACAATACTCCAGGGACCAATTTCTCAGCATTGTACATCTGAGAAGCCAAGGTCATAAAGGGTCAGTGGTTAGTGACGGTTTACCTCCTGCTCATCTACCCTGGCATCTGAAGGGTTTCCAGGTCCAAGAAGAAGGAACAACACCTCTCTTATGCCTCTTTTATAAAAGGTATGGATCCCCTTCATGAGAGTTCTACCACCATAATCTTATCAACTTTCAAAGCCCTACCTTCCTTAACCATCCCATTGGATTTTAGGTCTCAACATATGAACTTAGCAAGGATACAAATATTCAGTAAATAGCACTTTTACAATATCACATTTAAATTTCAAAACACCCCCTGACATATGAAAGCTTTAAATAATTTATTAGGATATTCTCAAAATGTGTCCCATTGGAAAAATATATTTTCATCATACTTTCTTATGACAGCCAACTCCTCTATTAAAAACATTTAAAACTCACACATAAGTAGTCATAAACCTTTATTATTTCTTTGTGCCATTCTCTATAATCATCAACTGAATCTTAATCAAGTGAATATTAAGTATACAGATTATATATTAATATTACAGTATTTTATTACAAATAGCAAGCACTGGAATCAGGGCATGCATGTGTGATATAATGAAACTATTGCTTTGTTTTCACATAGAGAGCATTTATCACCAGTAAATTAAATGTTAAAGAAAATATATATTTCATTTTATATCACAGTAAGTAATTGAAAACATTATACTCAGATAAGGTGGGAAAAATGGAGATATGTTATTATAATTATCTATAAGTATCACATCAATTTTGTTCACATTTAACAGTAACAGTCAGTGAGAGAATGTGAAAAGGGAGAAGAATCGCCACAGTTTGCTGACCCAGCTGTTCAAGGTACTGACCAGGTCTGGGTGAAGTGGGGACTCATCAGGTATAAAAGACAGTTGTCATAAATCAAAGCCTGTCAGGATCAAGTCCTGGGTGTCAGATTGTGTTTATCAGACATGGTTACAGACCAAAGCCTGTGCCGTAGGTTAATATAAAAACTCAGTGAAATATCTGACACGCAGTGGGAACTTGAGAATGAACTCCAGCTACAGCTACAGGCCCTGGGGTTCCTCTTGACAGCAATGTGTGAGCATTTGGCCCTTTCTCAAGCCATCGTTTTTGTTGAAATGTTTCATTACTTCCTCCAGGCTGGCTTTTGAAAAATTATTGTTTTCTATTAATCTTCTCTATAGCTAATATGTTTTCGTTTGGTTGTTTCTTTGTGGTATGGAGATTTGAACTAGGGCCTCCTACAAGCTAGGCAAGCATTCTATTTCTCATCCACAGCTCAAGTGTCATTCTTTGCTTGTCATTCCAGGTGTTCCTGATGGCAAATGGCTGGATATAATATGAAATAATGCATATAGGCTATATGTAGATTATTTATAATTATACATATAAATTATTAGTTATATATGTGCATATCATTTATGAGCTTATCATGCTTCCATACACAGAACATCTTTTTTTATTTGTTCTTCATTTTTTTATTAGTTTTCTAATCAGCAAATACAGGCAGTTTGGTACCATTATTAGGCTCATCCATGACCTACCCCCTCCCTATTGGCCCCTCCTTGTTGAGGTATATGGGTCATGCATTGTGGAGTTAGCCCACAGTTATTGGTACAATAAATATCTCTACTTGATATTCGACAAAGGCCCGAACAATACAGGCTGGAAAAATGACAGCATCTTCAACAAATAGTGCTGGACAAACTGGATAACCACATGCAGGAAACTGAAACTTGATCCACACATTTCACCATGCACTACACTCAAATCCAAATGGATCAAAGACCTAAATATAAGACCAGAAACTCGAATACTACTGGAAGAAAATATAGGAAGTACTTTCCATTATATAGGAATGGACAAAGACTTCCTGAACAAAACCCCAGTAGCTCACGATCTTAAACAGTCACTCACCCAATGGGATCACATGAAGCTGAAGAGTTTCTTTACAGACAAGCATACAATAAGCAAAGCCAATAGATTACCCACAGAATGGAAGAAAATATTTGCAGGTTATTCAACTGATAGAGAGCTAATCTCTAGAATCTACAAAGAACTCAACAATCTAAATAGAAAGAAGTCAAACACCCCACTCACAAAATGGGGCAAAGAGCTGAACAGGCAGTTCACAGAGGAAGAAACACAAATGGCAAATACACACTTAAGAAAATGTTCATCATTCCTAATCATCAGAGAAATGCAAATTAAAAGAACTATGAGATTCCACCTTACCCCAATAAGGATAGCAAACATCAAAAAATCAAACGAAAATAAATGCTGGCAAGGCTGTGGAGAAGTAGGAACACTCATCCACTGTTGTTGTTCATTTTTATTTATTTACTTCAGAGTGACAGACAGAGAGAGAGAAAGAGGCAGATGAGAGAGAGAGAGAGAGAGAGAGAGAGAGAGAATGGGCACGCCAGGGCCAATAGCCACTGCAAATGAACCCCAGACGCATGCACCCACTTATGCATCTGGCTAATGTGTGTCCTGAGGAATAGAGCCTCAAACTGGGGTCCTTAGGCTTCACAGGCAAGCATTTAACCACTAAGCCATCTCTCCAGCTCTACAGAGCATCTTTTAAAATGTAATAAAACTAAGAAATACTTAAGATTAAGTTAATTACATAATACATGAAATCTCTATATGGCAAGAATTAGTGAAGAATTAGTGAAGATATGTTTGAATAGATTTAAAATGGACATTAGACAAGAAAATAAAAATACTTAAATGGGCCAGAAAGGAGTAAGAATGAGAAGCCCCTCAATATTATTACTTTTTACTAAGTAAATGCAAGACTGATCAGAATGAGTAAAGGAAAATCATCCCGTGCTACAAATGCTAACAACCATGTGGCACTATTTACATTTTAATGTGTTACTGATTGGAGTGTAAAATTTTACCTTCAGTTTTATGAAACTTAGTTTACCTGAAATAATTATGTGGGAAGATTGACAGCATCTACAGTCGTAAGAACTATTGTAGTTTGAATGTGGCATGTCCTTCACAAGGTCATTGGTAGGAATACTTGTCCCTCACACAGGGGTATAATTGACTGCTGACTTTTGGGCACAGAGCTAGGAGACAAATAAAGGTCACTGGGGAAAGCTTTGAGGAGTATAACTGGGACTTGTCTCTGCCTACTGCTCTTACAACATGTGAACATTCATACCATAAGCTCCTGCCACCATGAACTAAACCAAATCTGCCAACAGCCTTTCCCAACATGAAACAGAGAGACAAATTAAGCCCATCCCTTAAGTTGCTTCTGTGGGTTGATTTGTCACAGTGAGCAGAAAACTGGCCAGAAAAAGGGAAACATAAATATCCATCAACAGAAGAATTGATACTTACATTTTGGTATTTAAATAAGCTAGAATATCCCTTCCCTTATTCAGTATTCTCACAACTCTTTGACAAAATCCCTGATGGAAACAACATGAAGGAAACATATTCATTTGTCTGCTGAATTTTAGCCTTTAGTCCATCATGGCAGAAAAGGTCTGGCTGAGTAGCTTGTCCATAGCAGGGAGACCATGTACCAGAGAATGTTCTTATCAACACCACCAGCATGCAGAAGGCAAAGCCTCCAGAGGCCAAACCCTGGGTCAACTGCTCCCTCGTTAGCCTGAGCTTCTCATAGTCATGAAGCTTCTCAAGATGCCACCAGCAGCTTTGGAAAAAGCACTCAAAATGTTGCATATCATACTCAAACCATCATATTTTTTACCCCAAAATATAAATAACTATTTTAACAGGTAGCATCTTAAAAACATTATGTTAAATAAATAAATCATACACAAACAACATAAAATCTATAACCTCATATAAAGTCAGAAATAGGAAGCACTATCTTATCATGTTCAGTTTTGGTGTTGTGATACTAGCTGGAGGAGGGACTTGAATGCACTGGGAAGTTTAGTGGTTAATCAAATTATTTTGTGTTTTGTTGCAGGTGATTTGTAAAATTTATCATGAAAAGCTTAGGTAGCTTTTGCTCCTGAAATAACACTTTGTTTATTAAAATAGCAAAAAGATGATATCTCCATTATCATTAACACATGTATAGTTTTTAAAATATGCAAATATATTTAGATGAATATGAATATAAATTGTTTAAGCATGGAAATTAGTGTTTAGTCAAACTTTTGATAATTTTTTTAAAATTTTTGAATACGGAATATATATCTAGGTATATAAATCTTGTTTATCCTTAGTACATTTAATTTAATCCTACTTACTGAATATTCTTATATAGCAGTAATCTTTTTTTTTCTTAAACTTATTTTTATTAGTTATGGTCATAGTATGTAAACAACACAGGTTGGTACCGTCTTTTTCCCCATTCCTGCCTCTTTTCCATAGGGGCCCTCCTCGTTAGAGGAGGTAGGTCATGTGGAGGCAGCAGTCAGTTATGGAGGAGAGGTGATGTCTTTGTGCATAATGACCTAACATGTGGCTCTAACAATCTTTCTGCCCCCTCTTCCACACAATTGCCTGAGCATGTTGGGTCCATTTTTAAGTCTACTTCAGTGATGGACTCTTAGGAGCCCTGGATCTCTGCTTTGGTAGGTGTTGAGTGTCCTCAGTGTCTATCTCCTTCACCCTTGTGCTGATGTCAGATTCACTAAGAAAGCAGCACTCTTGCTCATTTCCCCAATTCCTCTATGGTTTCAGCTGGGGCCCTGTTGAAGTGTGATGGGCCATTTCTCTCCTCAGGTCCTGCTTCCATCTGAAAAAGAGAAGCAGATTCTCCAGCACATAGTAAAGTAAGCACAGATTAAATGGGATACTTATTATTAATTATAGAGAATTTAATGATCATTGCCCTCTTATAGCCCAAGATTAGTGGGAGCTTGATATTAGAGAGCAAAATCAATATCTGGATATGATTCTGACTTATTTACCAGTTCCAGAGGTTGGTTCTTTCCACTGAGCAGATCTGTTAACCAATCCAAGAGCAGCTGGTTACCCACCATGGCTGTGAACCACTATTGCACTTATGTGAGCAATACATCGGGTTGCTTGCTTCTGAGTACCTTAGGAGGCATCCAGTTGCTCAGAAAGATGTTGGCCACTTTCCCCAGGTAGCTCATGTATCACCTTCCAGCACTAGATTGGCTAACCAACTGGCGACTGGCTCTCTTCTGTATTCTAGCCAGGTCCTTCCAAGTTCCATGTTAACAGTGTATGGTGTCTTTAGCAGTAGGGTCTTACATTAACCTCTGGTGGGTAATCAAGTTCTCTGACAGAAGTCTCTCTTAATTAGGAAGACTTTCTAAGTCTCTCTGATCAACAGCTCATTGTGGGTACAATACTAACATTTGATGGCGTTTAATTTCATTGTATCAGTAGAGTACAAGTTAGTAATAATTTATTTTCAGTGGTTCAGTTTAATTAAGGTTTGGCTAAGTGTTGTAGCTACCGTCTCATTGCTAGAAAAAATTATTTTAACTAATTGTAGCTGATGAAGGAAGTACTTATTTTGACGTTCGGTTTCTAGAGGAAGCTTCATGATGGAAGGGGAAAGCATGAGCAGATGCTGGACACGACCTCAGCCTCAACAGATGGAGACAGCAGCAGGCGAGTGAGCCAACTAGCCCTGGCAAGCTAGGGCCTAATAAAACATCAAGGGCCGCCCCAAGTAACTCACCGCCTTCAGCAAGCCCCCACCTCCCATATTTCCATCACTGGGGTGTAAGCTCTCAGAATATATAAATTGAAGAGAGACATCTGAATTAAAACATCACACAAAATTTATAGTAGTCTTTTCAACACTTCTGTGGAGTAATTTCCATTTGAGTTTTCTGTTACCATATGGAAAAGGCATTTCATACATGATTATAATATGGCTACATTGCCTATCATTTTACTGAACATAAATAGACTAACAAAGTATGTCATTAATTTTTTTTTAAATTCATTTTTTTCTATTTTTGTTCTAAATTCTTCCCAGTATGTTATAGCTGCAGCCAATATGGTATTACATAGTGATGAGTGGTTCACTAATTGTACTGTATTCCTGAAAGTCATGTGAAAAGACTAGCAGGTCGACCAAATCAGAACAGAGGGCCAACTTCTCAGAACTTATTTTAAGAAGAAAAAAACAATCCATTATTTCATTTGTGGTTCGAGTCATATTTGTGAAATCACATTAGAGACACCACTATAATGTAAAATCACGCAACAATCAGGAGCCATTCCAGAAGATACATTTCTTCTGGTTAAAATGGCTGCTTTTCCTGCTTATGCCTCAGCCCTCATTCAACCTCCTGCTTTTTGGACAAACCCTTGGCTGGCTATCTGAATCCTTTGAAGAGCAGAAAACCATACAGAATGCTACATCAAAACCAAGCTCTTGGGACACAAATCAAGATTTAAAGGTAATCATATTCTTTCTTAGAGGTAACGCATTGCAAAATCTAAGTGGAGATCCATCTGGACAAAGCTACAAATGTTCAGGTCAACGAGCACCTTTCAAGAACCAATCTTGGAGAATCTATGCATATGAATATTTATTTATTTATTTATTTATTTATTTATTTATTTATTTATTTATTTTAAGAGACATAAAGAGGCTCAGAGGGAGAGAGGGAGGGGGGCGAGTGAGCCCATGGGTGTGACTAGGGCCTCTAGCCACTGCAAAAGCAAACAAACAAACAAACAAACAAACAAACAAATAAATAAATAAAACTGCAGATGCATGCACCACCTCATGCATCTGGCATACACGGGTACTGGGAAATCAAACCTGGGTCCTTAGGCTTTGCAGGCAAGTGCCTTAACCACAAAGCCATCTCTCCAGCCCTATTCCGTTAACTGAAATAATGCTTTTAAACAATGGAATACAAACCATCAGTATGAGAGAAAGTAGAGAGTGAGGAGGACTGCACACTAGTTTCTTCATGGGCATTAAATAGCTGGATGCTGATATTGACATCTGGGTCAATATGGATGTGAGAATAAACAGCCAAGAAACTCTACCGAAATGGTCAGATTCCATCCCTGAAGCTGACTTTCCACACTGGCCCAGATTCAGTAAGCTCTTACGAGCCATGAGCAGGTGACCCACATGAGTACAGGGGTAGTTATAGATATGCATCTGTGGCGAGAGGCAGTGCAGACCTTGTCTCCATGTAGCCTCCAGGAACATGAAGGGTATCCAAATTATAACAAATGGAGTCGTTTTATGCAGAGCTTTCTGTAGTAACACAGTTAATGTTGTGTTTTATGGACATTTGAAGCCAGTCAGGGAATGAGGCAGCTCCCTAATGAAAACACTGAGAGCCTCAGCTCTATTTGCAGGCTGTCAGCCTGGGAAGGCTGGACACAGTGTAGCTAGAAATATGAGATGGGATTAATTCAGGGTCCTTATTTAACATTTTCTATATCATCCGTCCTTGTATAGGGCTGTAGGGATCAAACAAGGGGCTGTGTACTTGATGCACAAGTGCTGAGTCACACTCAGCCCTGGATCACCCTATTTTAGAAATGGGATAAAATATAAGAAATCTTGAAGTTATCATCTTAATTGCTGACCATTCCATGTTGAATGCTGTAATGATCTTGGTTTAGTTTGCTGCTGGTTGCTGAAATTATATTTGAGTTATTTTGCTTCCTATTCTGTAGTTATTGTTTACTGTATTTAGTATCTCCATTTAAGGGGTCCCAAGGACTGGTTGTATAGCCAGTATCATAAACTTATATTTGATAGGGAAGTCCTCCATTTGTGATCCATGGAGTCTTATAACCCTGATACTTGGAGTTATGGGGAATATGGAGAGAAAAGTGAATTCTGTGCATACCCTATTTGTGTTGACTCAATTTCCATGGACAAAAGGCAGTGGTAGATACATAATGACATACACTCATTACCAGAAGTTTGGACAAGAGCATCGTGGTAGACAAAGGTAGACGCTCAACTCTACCCTGTGCATGTGATTTGTCCTCTTCACAGTGAAGGAATATCAAGGTAATTGTTTCCTATTGAATTCCAGTTTCCACTGGAAATTGTTTTGATATTAAAAAGTTGAGTGACAGGCTGGGCACCGAGAAATACTCACGGCTCAGCAAGCCTTGATGTTAAATCCAAGATACGTGGAGGCTTGTAACCATAGCTATACGAGTCTTACAAAATAAAATGAACGCCTTTGGTGGGGAATGAACAGATTGCCATGATATATGTGGCCTGTCACCAACTTGTGCCCAGCCAACAAACAAATACCATCACAATGATATTTGTACAAATCTCTGTCCATCCATTTCCATTATAAGTGCCCATCCATATATTTCCTTCCTTCCCTGCATTTATTTAAATTAAAAGGTTCCAGTATCATCCTTATATTCTGTTTTATTTTCTTTTCTCTTTTGTTTTCGAGGTAGGGTCTCACTCTAGCTCAGGCTGACCTGGAATTCACTATGTAATCTCAGGGTGGCCTCGAACTCATGGTGATCCTCGTACCTCTGCTTCCCAACTGGGATTAAAGGCATATGCCACCACACCCAACCATCCTTTTAAATTCTTGTCAGCAAATAAGCATAGCCAACTAACATTGACAGTTTTCATTTATAGAAAAATATGCATCTCAATAGACTCAATGAACAAACTAGAGTCAACTTTTCCCTCTAGCATCAAAGTCCCTGTTGACTGGATTTATGGTGCTATCAGCCTTTCAACCTTGGTCAGTATCAATAGAACATGAGAAGCCTGAGTCCTGAATTTCCCTCTCTTTGGGTCATGTGAATTCGTGATGAAACCAGGTGTATAGAGTAAGGAAAAGAAGCCAAAAGGGTCTGGGGAGAATGTTGTTTGTTTACATGAGGGAGTTGGGTTTCTAGGCTTGAGCTTGAAGATGCCAGAGGCTTAAGCCTCTCAGGAATACTAGAGCAAGCAAGCAGGTGTGCCCGTCTAAGTGTGTGTGACTCCGAAGGTGAGAGAATCGCTATTTAATGGCTGTAGGCTCAGGATAATTGGCTGACTTGGAGTTTTGTGGTAATAGATTTGTAGAAGCCAATAGGAAATATGAGCCTTGCTTTATTTTGCTTTATTTCCTTTTTCAATGGATTTAAAGAAAAGAAAGTGGGGATGTAGGGATGGCTTAGAAGTTAAGGCACTTGCCTGCAAAGACAAAGGACCCAGGTTTAATTCCCCAGGACCCACATAAGCCAGATGCACAAGG
The DNA here is from genome assembly GCF_020740685.1 of Jaculus jaculus. Lineage (NCBI taxonomy): Eukaryota > Metazoa > Chordata > Mammalia > Rodentia > Dipodidae > Jaculus > Jaculus jaculus. The sequence goes on from NC_059114.1 coordinate 84,723,030, forward strand.
GGATGTGTGCATCTGGAGTTCGTCTGATTCCCCCCCCTCTCTCTGCCTATTTATGTATCTCTCTTTCAAATAAATAAATAAAATAAAATATTTTAAAAAGAGAAAAGAAAGAGTATGTTTTTGAGAATTGTTAGAGAGAAATACACTGCTATATTTATTTCTACATCCTTCACAAGAGCAAAGAAATAAAAATAACTTAGATGTAAGAAAGCAATGGGCTAATTTGATCCAAAGACTATAGTAAAATTAAACTGGAGTATAAATTCTGGTGTGCACTTTCACTGTGGGATTTTTCAGAAAATGATAATGTAGGGCTGGAGGGATGGCTTAGTGGTTAAGGCTTTGCCTTCAAAGCCAAAGGACCTTGGTTCTATTCCCCAGGGCCCATGTTAGCCAGATGCACAAGGGAGCAACTCGTCTGGAGTTCATCTGCAGTGGCTAGAGGCCCTGGCACACCCATTCTCTCCCTCTCTTTCTCTGTCAAATAAATAAATTTAAATAAATAATATTTTTTAAAGAAATGATAATGTAAGCCAGGCGTGGTACACGCCTTTAATCCCAGAACTCAGGAGGCAGAGGTAGGTGGATCGCCATGAGTTCGAGGCCACTCTGAGGCTACATGGTGAATTCCAGGTCAGCCTAGACTAGACTGAGACCCTACCTCGGAAAAAAAAAAAAAATAATGATAATGTATCATATCTTTCAAACAGCTATACTAAATAAATGTTTTTCAATTTTTATCATTTCTTCTTATTGTTTGTGTGCATGCACATATGTGCATGTGTATATATGTATGATAATGATTAGCTTTGCTTGTATGATCAGGGGTGGAAGGTTATTTATCATGAAATGGACAACTCACCAGTGGCTACACCACTGATGAACCTGAATCCCCTCCGTCAGCAAACGTTAGCTGCTGTTATCTACTCTTGGACATGCGAAGTCACATGAGCCCTTCCCCCACTGGTGGTGAACTGCTGACCCGATCAATCTTGCGCAGAAAAGCCATAGCTGTGGTGAATTCTTAAGTCTCATGCCGTATTGCATCCTGAAGACAGCCCTTCAGAGCCTTCCTGCTCATCACCCTGTTCTCGTATTTGAGGCTAAGCATACAATGCTCACTTTTTCTCAGGGATTTTGCTAGCTAGGCATTTCTGTAACATCATCTGCTCATTGTAAGAGACTTCTCTGCTCTAGTCTTTAAGCAGTACTAATCCTTGAGAACAAATATAAGTATTTAGAAGTCAGATTTACATAGTGTCTATTCATTAGAGCCATAGTAGTTGATTCTACTCTGGCACCCATGTACCTAATCATAGTACATGAAATGGAATTCTTCCTGTGGAGCAGGCCTTATGTCCAATGAGAAAGCAGTGATGGCTGGAGAGATGACTGAGCATTTAAGGTGCAGGTCTTCAAAGCCTAAAGAGCTGGGCTTGTTTCCCTAATACCTACATGAAGCTGGACACACAAAGTGGCATATACATCTGAACACTGTTGGCAGTGGCTAGAGGCTGTGGTGGGCTATGGGCTATCCCCCCTCCCTCTCTTTCTCCTTGTAAATAAATAAAAATAAAAACGAGAAAGATTTTGACTACTGTTGCAGTTAGCTTCATGTTGTTGTACTAACATTACCAGAAGCAGTTTAAAGGAGGAAAAGGTTTATTTTGGCTTACAGATAGACTCGAGAGGAAGCTGCATGATGGCAGGAAAAATGATGGCATAACCACAGTATTCACCTCAACTCCTGGCCTACATCAGGCAGACAACAGCAGCAGAACAGTGTGGTAAACACTGGCAAGGGCAACCTCACTATAACACCCAGAAGCCTTCTAATTCCATAATTTCCATGAACTGAGGATCTAACATTCAGAACCAATAGGTTTAGTGGGACACCTGAATCAAACCACCACATTCTGTTGCTGACCCACATAAACTGATAACCATCCAAGATGTAAAATGCAATGCATTCAGTACAACTTTCAAAATCCCCATAGAGGGCTGGAGAGATGGCTTAGCGGTTAAGCACTTGCCTGTGAAGCCTAAGGACCCCGGTTCGAGGCTCAGTTCCCCAGGTCCCATGTTAGCCAGATGCACAAGGGGGCGCATGCATCTGGAGTTCGTTTGCAGAGGCTGGAAGCCCTGGTGTGCCCATTCTCTCTCTCTCCCTCTATCTGTCTTTCTCTCTGTGTCTGTCGCTCTCAAATAAATAAATAAATACATAAATTTTTTTTTAAAAAATCCCCATAGATTATTATTTATCAATCTCAGTATTCTCCAAACATCACCATAGTCCAGTCTTTTAACTAAGCTGTAATACCCCCTCACAAAAAAAAGGCACAGAATAAACATTCACACTGCCAAAGATGGCATTTGGCATAGCAAAGAAATATTCAACCAATACAAGATTTAAAACAAACAGGGCAAATACCAAACACTACAGTGCCAAGTCCAACAACTCTATCCACTGACAAATCTCCAAGTCTGATGATTCTAAACATTGCCTATCGCTGGAGCTCCAATTCTGCCCCTCCAGCTAGGCTACTCACCATCCTGGAAAACTTCATCTGATGCCAGCAGCTCTTCTTGGCAGTCATTCCATAGTCCTGGCATCTCCAGTGGGTCTCCACTGCAACTCACTGCTCATCCTTCTGGCTTCATCAGGCCTTTACACAGAGACGTTTAACAAGCCTGCTTCACATCGCCCATGGCCATTTCCAAAAACCAAACTTGTGTTGCAAATTCAATGACCCTCTCTGTCCTGCATTAGTTATTCTCCAAAGTACCAGGTGGGCTACCAATTTGTTAATCCAGAGGGGAATAAATCTGACTTTGAAGAGCAGGATTGTTCTTGAGTATTGAGGCCCCTTCAAAATAGTCTGCAGTCTTCCTGTTGTCCCAATGCAGATCAGCTGACCCAATCTCAGTGGTTGTAATCTCTCAAATAATTGTAGCTGAACTGGCAGAAGATTGGGCCCAAAGATTTCATTTCTTTCTGTGCCATGTCCCTTTGCTCACACTAGCCTCTTTGTATGCAATGTAACCCTACACCAGTTCCCAGGATTCCAGCATAACTGCAAGCCTCTTGTACAGTTGGCTCTAGTTCAGTACAGGCTCTTTCTCATCCTCATAAGCCAAACCTCACAGCCTACAGTTATTACTGTCTTCAGGTCTTTCAGTTCTGACCACAATGGTCCCCCAAGCTGTACTTACAGCACTGCAAGGCATCTCTTAGGCCAGCGCTGGTTGCTGGTGGGTGCTTCACTAGCATTTTTCCTCTTTGGCATCTTTTGTTGGTATTGGAACCAAGTTTCCTCAGCCTTCCTGTGTGGATTAAACACCAGCAAGGACTGAAGACCAGTGTATACTGTAATGAATTGAAAGGCCCAAGAATTCAGAAGCCCAGAAATACTATCACGCTCCAAAGGGAGCTTAAGCGGGCCCCTGCATACCTCAAACTCCAGGCTTTACTCTCTGTTGGAAGCAAGTAAAGAATCCCTCTTCTTATTATATCAGAGCCTGCTCCTAATGTAAAACTAGGTAAAAAGGGCATGAGATAGCCCTCAAGGATGGGAAATGAGTAATGAAGTAAACTACTTATTTGGTTTCAGTAAATAGCCTGCAACATAAGCCTTAATAGCCCACACTGTAAGCCTTAGTAGCCCGCACCATAAGCCGTAGCAGCCTGCCTCAGACCACCAAGGTCATAGGAGACTGATACCATACTCTGCTACTCCCATCTAAGGACCTGCGCAAATGCTGACCTCCAAGGTCATAGAAGACTGATACCACACTCTGCTACTCCCACCCAAGGACCTGCGCAAATGCTTACCACCAAGGTCATAGGAGACTGATTGGTCCATGAGGGGCTTGAACAAATTAAACTAATTGGCTTAGAAACTATGGAGTGGCACAAACTGACAGGCTCGCACCCCGCGGGCTCCTGATGTTAAAAAAATGATTGGTCTAATGCACAGGCTTTGTTAGAAACCCTATAAAAACTGTCCCGTTCCTGCATTCGGGGCTCTGCAGTCCTCTACCCCTGTGAGGTGTACGACTGTGGGCCCCAGCGCGCCTGGAATAAAATCCTCTTGCAGTTTGCATCAAGACCGCTTCTCATGAGTGATTTGGGGTGTCGCCATATCCAGGCAGAGCATGGGGACCCCATCTTGGGGTTCCTTCAGCATGTCTGTGGCTCTCCAGGAAGCCTCCAGGCTTTCACTACTGTATGGGGACCAACATTGTGGGCTGAGCAGGTTCCGGGGTCCTTAACACTTGGGCCTTCAGACTTCTGTTGTTGGACTGCTGTGAGCTAAACCAAGAAATGCCCCTTTTAATATAATTATTGGTTCTGCTCCTCTAGAAAATTGGGAGTGGTTCTAGAAACCAGATTTGCAAGAATGGATTTCTCTAGTGGGATTGCTGCTATGTGGAATTGGTTCTCCAACTCCAGTGCTACTAACAGCTTTACTGGTGCTGAGGAGAGGAGTGCACTGATAATCCATGGTGTGAACCATTCAGAGAACGCCATGAGATACATGTATTTGGTGGCTCTGAGTCATGTCTTCTGATGAGCAAAGGATTTTGTGACTCTGTATCTAAAACTTTTGAATATTTGGGGAAAAAATAAGATGAATCTAATGCTGCTTTGTTGCTTCTAACACCTCTGGATAAACTATTAAGGGGAAAAGAGAAGCTCAGAAAGTAAAATTCCCACCTTAAGATCAACATACATGATCTGAAAGTTTTTAAGTGTGCCCCCAGAGGAGAGTCTTCTCTGTAGTTGAAACCGGGCTCACATTGCTGAAAACCAACCCAAGCTTGGCTAACTTGCAAAAGAATCTCTAGTCCTAGCCTCACAGGCTATCAGAAGTTAAAGTGATAGTACTGACTGGAAAAGAGAGGGATCCTGTAACTTTGATGGGGATGCATGGAAAGACACTGAAGAATCTCAGATTCTGAAGAAGTTATTTTGCTTGAGGATTTAGCCTCCCCACCCCCGCAGTCTGATGTATTGCCCTCTCCATCTTTGCCTGCAGCAATTAATCTTCCTTTGTCTGAGGAAGCAGCAATGACCTTCCCTGTAGGAAGTGCTGAACAAATGCTGATATCCCTCAGTGCCCACGCTTCTTCACTTCTAGGCCCATGACCAGAAGGAAGGTACAGCAGGCCCTTAAAGGTGACACAGAAAGTGTGAGGAATGAGGAGGTGAGATATACCCCTAAATAACACCAAGGGACTTCTAACTTGAACAAGGAGAAGTCTGGGGAATATGTGTGGGAATCAATTTTAAGAATGTGGGATGTTGGAAGAAGGAATAAGTTTAACTCAGGCTGAATTTACTGAAATGGGCCCAATGAGCAGAGATGATAGATTTTAACACTGCAAGTCAATCAGAAAATTGATAAGAAAAATATCTGGAGAAGATGTATGTCGATAGACCTCTCCAGATGGGTAAACCATGTAAAAGAAATACTTGTATCTCATGTTAATGCTCATCAGAAGATAACCTCATCAGAGGATGATTTTGTTAAACAACTAGATAAGCTATGGAGAATGATTAAGCGCTTTCTTCAGCCATCTCTATCACTGCCCAATGGGCTCATAAGCAAAGTGGCCATGGTGGCAAGCATGCAGGTGATGCATGTGCCCAACAACATGGACTTCAATTAACTAAGGCTGAATGCCAAATCTACCAGCAACAGAGACCAACTCTGAGCCTTGGATATGGTAGCATTCCTGGGGGTGACCAGCCAGCAACTTGGTTGGAGGTTGACTACATGGTACCACTTCCATGATGGACAGGGTAGTGTTTTGTCCTTATTGGAATAGACACTTATTCTGGGTATGGCTGTACTTTTCCTGCAAGGAGTGCTTCAGGCAAAACTACCATCCATGATCTTACAGCGTGCCTTATCCAGCATCAGTCATGGTATTCCACACAGTACTGCTTCTGAGTGAGGAACTCACTTTACAGTCAAGGAAGTACGACAGCAGGCTCATGATGATGGAATTCACTGGTCTTACCATGTGCCCCACTGCCCTGAAGCAGCTGGCTTGATAACACTGTGGAATGCCCTTTTTTATTTATTTGACAGAGAAAGAGGGAGAGAGAGAGAGAGAGACTGGGTGTGCCAAGACCTCCAGCCACTGCAAATAACCTCCAGATGTGTGAGCCCCCTTGTGCATCTGGCTAACATGGGTTCTCGGGATTCAAACCTCCGTCTTTTGGTTGTGCAGGCAAATGCCTTAACACTGAGCCATCCCTTCAGGCCCGGAATGATCTTTTAAAGAAACAGTTGCAGTACCAACTAGGTGGCAATAGTCTGGAGAGCTGTGGCAGTGTCCACCAGTGGGATCTATATGCTCTGAAACAGTCTCCTGTGAATGGTACTGTTTCTCCAGTAGCCCAGATTCACCAGTTCAAGAATCAAGGAGTAGAAATGGGTATGGTGTTACTTACCCTCAACCTGAACGTCCCATTAGCCAAATTTTTGCTTCCTGTTCCCACAACCTTATGTCCTGATTGCCCGGAGGTCTTAGTGTCAGAAGGGGAGTGCTTTAACCAGGAAGCCAAAAAAAAAAAAAAAAAAAAAAAAGTTCTATTGAACGAGAAGCTAAGATTTCCCTCTGGCTGAATTGGGCATTATCAAGGTATGTTCTTTTCTCAAGTCCTGGTCACTGATTAATATCTAGTTCTTTGGAGAATACAAACAATCAAATGAAGTATGTAATGCTGGATAATAAAACTGAATATGGTAAATGTACATCATTTTTAATGTTTTATATGTGTTTGATAAATTAAGTGCTATATAATGAGATGAAAACTATATAAAGTACATTCACAATGGAGTATTTTCAGTTATTCACATGCAGATTTTATAAATAAAATATTATGTTAACTTCCATTTCTGTTCTGTGCAGGAAAGGTCCTTAAACTACAAATTACATATCTTGCTAGCATCATTTAGGACATTATTAAACACTAAAATATTGTGACCCATCACTAACTATAGGCAAACTGTGACATACACCGGGCATATGTGTATATAAGGAAGCTTTCAAGTAACTGGCATTTAAGAAACATTTATTCACAATATAAAATGAATACAAATGCTGAGCTTAAATTCTGAGATGTTATGTTCCTGTGGAGTTTTCTCATCATCTGTATATCAGGATTTTGCAGCAATTCTCTGTTGGTTCACATGCTAATGACTTCACCAGATACGTACAAAATTTTCTTAGCTTTCATTTCATTTCATTATCTCTTAGTTACAAAGTTGTATTTCTTTTCTTCTGAATCTCGATAAAAGTAAATCTGAAGGAACTCTACCACAATGCAGAAAACTCCACCATATACCTTTTCATATCATAGGGAACCACAATTACACCGTAGTTCATGTGTTGAGTGAAGCACTCAGAGCCATGTATGTTGATAATCTAGATACTTTAATAATTACATAGATCTGAAATTTTAAAAATGGGATATGTAATATTACTCATTTTATATGTGAAAATGTATGCTTAAGTTTCATTGTTCAGATAGTACAAATAGCCATTAAACAATGGTATGTACAATTTATTTTTTTGTTTTTATAAACACAATAAAAACAAGAAAATCTTGGACATATATATATATTTAAGAAAATTTGGAGAGTTGTATTTATTTATTGCAAAGTTTTCTTGAAGATGACATGATACCATATCCCATACATAATGATGGTTTAAATCTCTTATAAAAGGGGCATTTATTAAGTTGGGGTCACTTTCTATATAATAAAATCTAACTAATACCACTTTAAATAATGACTATAAGTTCTAACTTAGCTAGTCCTGCCCAGTATTGGACAAACATGTTGAAGATTGTCTTTATTATCTTCTAAAAAATTAATATCAGAAAATGAATTTCTAAACCTGTATGTACTATAATAGGTAAATATAAATCTATCCTTCTACAAAGGAATATTTAGGGAGCAAGTCAATTTCCACTCTGGAGAAAACCTATCCTAATTGCCAGCACATTGCACAAAATGTACTTTTAATCAAATGCCCCCTCCCCCCGAAACACATGACTGTTGAATATTTGGTCCCCAGCTTATGGCAATTGAGTAGATGGGACCTTGCTGGAGGTAGAGCGATGTGGAAGGGATGAAGGGTGTTATATCAAGCTCTCCCAGGCTAGAGTTTGGCTCAACCTCCAGCTGCCGCCTTCCTCCTGGGGAGGCAGAGATGATGTCCAGTCTCTGCTCATGCCACGCTTTCCCCTGTCATAAAACTTACCTGAAACATGTAAAGCAACAAAATTCTTTCCTCCCATCAACTGCTTTTGACAGAAGGTTTGTCCCAGGGGTGAGAAGCTAATCACAACACCCATCCTGCTACTTAAGATATATCAATTTAAATACTGCATATGTACATTACTGTGTCCTAATGTCCTGGGCTTTGAATTCACCAAGAACTCATATTACAATCTTTTAGTCTCAAGTCAGATACACACTTTTATGATGTTGCTGCATTCTCCATGCTAATATGTTACTGCTCACAATATGTACCTTGAACAAAATCAAAACTTCTTTCTACTTTTCATGGAAATGAACTTGCCCTAAAAATGATTTAATGAGTAGTTTTCCATTGTGCATGAATGTGGAAATGCCAGAGATGGCTTAAGAATTGGTCATTTATTCGATCTATGGAATAGTCTGTCCCATTCTGTGCCTTAAGGCTACTAGAATATATAGCATAAAAGGAAATGTTCTCAAACCAAAGTGTGGGAATGTCTAATGCCATATGTCTTTAAGAGATAGATGTGTTTTTGTTCCATTAGAGGAAAGCAACTATTTTCTAAATATTATGTTTCAAGTCCATTTCCATGTTATAAAGCTCCCAAGTACTTCTGAGAGAGAGAGTCTCTTGCTGCTTATGATATTATAGACCAATTCAAAACCTTTTTACCATGAAAAATAGAAGAGTGTAAGTAACTGGAAAGACCCTTGAATCTCAATGCATTATTCCATTTTTAGTCCAGTAGAACACTTTTCTGAAAGAAATACATTTTCTTTCCATATCTCTCTAAACATACTTACTTTCTTTTTATTTCTTTGTCCACATTCTGAGTACTAGCCAATGAAACATGGAATTACCTAATCACATAGGATGTCACTCAAAAGGAACGTGGATAAGTATCTCCTGAAGGTCAAAGTGAATTGGGGTAAATTCAGACATTGTGAACGTACGTTAAGCTGATTAATGCTTCTTCGGAACACTGTTCTATTCATCATAAAAAACAATTAGTGGCACCAAAAATGATGCGAATAGTTATGATTTTATAAGTGCTTCATATAAGTTTTTAATTTTTATGCCATCATGTGAGTTGATTCTTGACATAAAACCCATAAAAGTGTCATTTTTTTGTGACCCTTCAGATTTGTCTTTAGGTTTCCCTTATGGCAGTGGGTCTCTGTGTTATCTCTGTTTATGTGTCTTTTCATGCTCTGTGGTCAGTTCCCTCAGCTTTGATGTGCATGGAACTTACCAGTTGAAAATTTCAGTCACAATTCTTCATGAATGTTTTCCTGCCCCCTTTCTCTGCCTCTTCTTTGTGTCTCATTCTGTATATGTCAGTGGGTGTCATGATATTGGCCAAACCTCTACAGTCCTTCTATTTTCCATTCTTCCTTCTCTCTGCTCCTCCCTCTCTCTCTCTCTCTCTCTCTCTGCTTGAAAATAAATAACTGAAATTTAAAAATATAGGGCTTGGGCATTGAGCATTATACAATTAGCTAATTGACTGAAAGATACATATATATCAATGCAGGTTTCTAACTTAAACTCTTGTAAGTGGCCTTAAATGTCATTGCTTCAATTACAGTGGGAGTTTCTCATGGGGATTTATCAACACAGAATCCTAAGCTATCATTATCAGTACCACATTTTCTGCTATCAAATTTAAGTCTCTTGACCTGTACCAATTGTGTCCCATTAGTTTATTCTTTTGAAAATGCTCTTTTCATTTCAGTTTTCAGATGCCAGGCAGGGTGAATATCAAGTTGCACATCAGCTGAATAGGTCAGGAAGCAAATCAAATTTTAGGTATTTAAATGTTCAAACTTCCTCTCCCTTGTTGTTTTGCCAATGCCTTGGAAGAATAATTTGAGGCCCTTCTGCTCATGCAAGACTGTGAGAGAAGGTAAGCAGCAAGTTTACTGATTTAATCAATTTTGTCACTCTGAGAGACACTTGCCATATTGTTCTCACAGCCTGAGATATTGGTTATCAATATGCTCACAGATTTCAAAAGAAAAGCCTTCTCTCTGGAAATAAGACTTGTTAGAAAGGAAAATAGCAACAAACAAGCACTGAACTGAAACACAACATAATAGAAATACAGAGGCATAGAAAATTACCACAAACTGATAACACACCTGCTCAGGGACTGTTCAGAAGAGCGGGTAGGGAGTTGATAAGGGTAACAAGGCAGGTAGAAACAACCTGAAACATACTCCCTGCAGAGACAGAGGGCACGATTACCCCACCATGACACCAATAATCCTCTGGGAAATAGGGATCACAGAAAGGGATATACTACAACCTATGTTACAAGAATTAAGTAAGGCGCTGGAGAGATGGCTTAGCAGTTAAGGCATTTGCCTGCAAAGGCAAAGAAACTCCATTCAATTCCCAAGACCCACATAAGCCAGATGCATAAGGTGGTGCATACGTCTGGAGTTCCTTTGCAGTGACTGGAGGCTCTGATGCACCCATTTATTCTCTCTCTCTCTTGTCTGTCTCTCTTTCTTTCTCTCTGCCTCTTTCCTTCTCTCACTCTCTCAAATAAGTAAATAGAAAAAAAGAATTAATTAAAAAAGGATTTAAAATGACTTGTTAAAGAGGACAATTCTATCTCTATTTCTACGACTTGATAGGAAAAGAACATCCAAGTTAACTACCTATGCCTACTACAATGCCAGAGTCTTTAAAAGGGTGATTTGGCCTAGCAAAAGATGAGAGTTCCCATGGACGTCCTTGGACTCAAGCACATCTACAGGAAAGACATTTGTGGAAAGACTCACTGAAGCTTCTGGAAAATCTGGAACAATAGGGTGACCATGGCTCAAATTTCAGAATTGCTCTGTTATGGATAAAGTTATTAATTCCAAGCTCAATATTTTAAATCCTTTTCTATTCTCTGATTCTATATGTCAGAGAATTATGGAACAAAAAGTAACTGCATACCAAATGAGTCTCAGTCCCGTAACTGAAAGATAGGTCACAACAGGTTTATATGTTGTCAAACTCAATAAACCAAAATTGCTATCACTTTCAGAATGTGTTCTAGAAGAATCCCTTTCATGTGCATGTGTCAACAACAGAGAAGGAGTACAAAGTCCTCCCTGATGTGGAACCCTGGCATCAATTCACTGGCATGAGCCCAGTACGAATGAAAACTGGGAAGCTAAATTAAGCAAAACAATGGACTATGTCAGAAGCCTGTTGATTCTTGGAGAGCTCGTCCACCAACGATCAGGAATGTTTCTAGGGACACATGGAATCTTTTCAGCACATGCAGATAGTCCTACAGCACCGGACGGACAAAGACACTGGACTCTGTTCTTGGTTTTTCAGCTGCTGAGCTGACGTACTGGGGGAAAATGTTTCAGAACATTCTTTCTAGGGAGGGCTAAGAAGAAAGCTTGTGCTCTTTTGGGAACTTCTCTTTCATTATCTTATAATGTTGCTTGACTGGAACATTTGAAAACTTTGTCTCAATATTATCAAAGGAAAAATGGGTGAAATGACTAGACCACCAGCATGGCCCAGACGTTTACTCTCCATATACCACAGGGCTGCTTTCCAGACCACTACAGGGCAGAAGGGAAGTGCAGCCATTTATGTAACAATGGCTCATGAAATAGGAAAATGGTAGGCATGGAATTTGTGATGATTCCATAGGTATCTTGGTCTTTGTACATTCCCTCTTTCCTCTTTACTGCAAGATATCCACATTAAAGTTCATTTTGTGATCCCTATGACAAAAAGATATCATTTGAAATATGAAGTTATTGCTTTATATGCTACATATTTATGTATTACATAATTCATTATGTATTTATCATTTATGTTATTGTGTAAGTTGGGTCTAATTCAATTGTTATTCCAATAAAAAGGCACCCAAAGTAGTACATTGGTCTGGAGTTTGTTTCCAGTGGCAGGAGGCCCTGGTGTGCCCACACTCACACTCTTCCTGTCTACCTCTTTATCTGAGCCTCTCTCTCAAATAAATTTTTTAAAAAAGGTTAAAAAAAAAGAATATGGGTATACCTTTATACTTATTACCTGCATTTCCATATGCAACTAATATGAATGGACATATAGACTAAAATTGATTTCTACTCTGAATGTCATGTAAATGAGAACATCCCTTTTTAAATTTTAAATACTTTATTTATTTATGAGAGAGAGAGAGAGAGAAAGAAAGAAAGAAAAAAAGAAAGAAAGAAAGAAAGAAAGAAAGAAAGAAAGAAAGAAAGAAAGAAAGAAAGAAAAAGAGAGAGAAAGAAAGAAAGGGAGAGAATGAGCACACTAGGGCCTCTAGCTCATGCAAATGAACTCCAGACATCTTGTACATCTGTCTTATATGGGAATGGGGAATCAAACCTGGGCTCTTAGGTTTCACAGTCAAGCTCTTAAACCACTAAGCAATATCTCCAGCCCCTTCATGGATCGTTTTCAAATTGTAATTTTAGGGCTTGTGCATATGTGTGTAGAACCTCCATACTGTCTTCCTACATGGCTATACCAATAATATTGCCAGCAGCATATACAAGGGTTCCTTTTTTGTGCATTCTTATGTGCTCCATTCTTTTTGTAATTCCATCATACTTAGTGTGATATGACATCCTGTTGTCATTATAATTTTCATTTTCTAATGATTAGAAATCATCAATGCTTCATATATACACTTGAGATAGGTTTATCTTGTTGATGTCTTAATGCATGTCTTAATGAATTTAACAACACAAAGGAAAAATAATATATCATCACATTACAAATAGACTCTTAAAAAAATCCCAGAAGCAAATAGTAAAAATTTCCCCACTATGGGATAGAAGGAATTGATGAAACCACAGAGAAAAACAAGTTGCAATGAAAGCATATGAAGTTGTACTTCATTTGACAGACTGTTTAGTGGCCTAGTGAAGCACATGGTGACCACTGCTAATAGTAAACCCTAAATACTCAAGATTGGGAAAATTGAGTTTTCATTTTCTCATCACAGAATGATATATCAGTGGGGTGACTTATATATGATTATGACTGGTTACATTTTTTATAATGTATTTATGTACCAAATATCACATTATATCCTATAAATATATTCAGTTATAATGTGTCAATCAAAACAGTAAATGAAGCCAAAAAAGAAATAAATGAAAGCAATTTATGACAAGTCCAAATTCTATTAAAGAAACAACAAAGATGAAGAGAAAAAGAGAAAAAAATGGGAGGAAGAGAGAGAGGGAAGGAAGGAGGGAGGGAGAAAGGAAGGAAGAGACAGAGGGAGGGAGGAAGGAAGGAAGAAAGGAAAGAAGGAAGGAAGGAAGGAAGAAAGGAAGGAAGGACGGAAGGAAGGGAGAAAGGGAGGGAAGGAGGGAGGAAGGAAGGAAAGAAGGAAGGAAGGAAGGAAGACTGGCAGGCAAGCCTATTTTATCATTGTGATTTGAAAGGCAATTTTTTAATAGTCTATTGTAGCTACCCTCTCATTGCTGGAACAAAACACCCAACCAAAAGCAGTTAATTAGGGGAAAGGATTTATTTTGGTTTACAATCTCAAGGGAAAGCTTCAAGATGGAAGGAGGTGCATGGCAGAATGGAGATGACATTACTTCTGACGCATCTGCTGGCAAATAAAACAACAGCATGAGCCAAGGAACAATGGCAAGTTAGGGGCTAATAAACCTCAAGTTCCACTCTCAGAAGCACATCTCCTCCAGCAAGGTCCCCTCTCTGCAATTGTTACTACCTGGGACCAAGCTCTCAAAACACATGAATTTACGGGAGATATCTGATTCAAACCAGCATATTCTGATCAGGCTCCATAATCACCATCTCACACAAGCACAGAAAGACACACACTGCATGGTCTCCCTCCTCTGTGGTTCCTAAAGTGGAGCAGCTTGAATTACTGTCATCCCTAGCAAGCAAATCGAGGGCCATCTAAGAGGGATGTAAGGATTTGCTGGGAGAGGAATAGGAAGGGGAAAGTTATACTTAAAACCAAATCCAAAATGAATTGATACCTTAAAAACCTTCCTCCTCGATAGCACACAGCATGGCTCCCTCCCGCATTATTGACCATTTTCACCCAGCACCTCACGTCATGATTTTCAGCACTATAAGGGCTATCATCTGGGAGCTGACTTCCTTCCAGATTTAGCCACATCTTTCAATATTCTGTGTTGGAAGCATGCATTGTCTTCAGTAATGAAGTCTTTTCTTTCCCTTCAGACTGGTAATCCAGAGCTTTAATAGAAGCCGGTCTTGTTTTAGGGACCTCATAGGGCTCTTTGCTCAACAGCTCAGTGTGGGTAGCAAATGAATTCCGGTACTGGGATTTACCAGCCAGGGCCCAATATTTTAGGGTTAGGCTTCATCCCACCCTCTCCGGGGCCCATATTTTGAGACAATCCCTCCATGCTGCATACAATCAACCATCACGACAACATATACATGCCTGTGCAATACAGACAAGCAGCCTAGGTAGGTGGCTTTCTGGTTGGCTAAGAAGTCTGCTCTGTGGGAAGGAAACCATAGCTGGAACTGGGGACAAGGTCAGAATCCTATAGAGACCAAGATCCTGTACTACATTGAGAAGTTTCTACTAGTCTTTGGCCAAAAGTGAGGCTACACCTATCAAAATCTCTGTAAATTAACAGTGCTTATGCCCTTAACCTACCCTGTTCTCACTCTCCATTGGAGAATCTCTTTTTCTTATTCAGAAAGCAGCAAGAACCAAGGACAACAAAAATCTATCAACAGGACAAGGATCACTGACTCCATGTCAGCTGGTGAGCCACCCCTTGCACAGCAGCCAGGGCCCAGGTGAACATGCAAAGGAATTGACAAGAGGAGCTAAAATGCTGCTTCCACGGTAAGTCTGACAACCTGAGCCAGGGTGATGGAGACACACTAAGGCTCAGGGAATTTTTCAGAAGGTGGGGTGGAAAGACTGTGAGAGCCATGGGGTGGGAGGGAATAGACAGAGGCACGGCCCCTCCCACAGTGATTGACTGCTGCGCCCAGAGCTCATGACCTACAGCTCTATGGTGGATACCAGCAATCTCACTAAGGGGGAGGGATCCTCAGGGCAGTTGGAGCGCAGAGAAGGGACATGATGGTACCAACACTTGATGTATCCGTACCAACTATCAGATTGAAAAAATAATAAATTACAAGAAACAATAGTAGGGCCTTCAAAGAATTAAGTTATACATGAATGGGCAAATAATTTGTTTTAAATGTCATATCACCCTTTCCCTCAAGCTATAAAAAGACAAGAGATTGGGAATAACCCAAACACTTTCTCATTTCCATGCCATGTACTAAACAATGAAATGAGGTAAAATTGAGTAGACTTAGGTTGAATTTTAGTGTTTGCAGTCTTTAATTTTAGGTGTCACCTTGATTAGGTTAAAATGTTCCTGAAGAACTCATACAACATTTAGATATGCCTTGAGGCATTTGCAGAAAAAAAAAAAATGGATGTAAATTATAAGATCTACTCTCATTTTGGGCAGGCACATTCCAGATAGTAGATCAGATCTCTGTCTCTTACTCTGTCTGTCTTTCAGTGTCTCTCTCTGCTCTTTCTCTCTCTCTTTTTTTCCTGGTCTCATACTCTTGAAACATTGAAGACAACAGATGCTTTCATTCCTGAAAATATTTCACTTTGAATCTCTTTAACATTCCTTTGAAACATTTACCAAATTGAAAAGAAAGTTCAAGCTAAAACTAAAACAACTCTCCATCTAAAGTGATCAGTTCTTTCCCTCAGTCATTAATAGGATCTGTGACTTCTCTTCCATCCTTTACAATTATGGTACAAAAATATAGTAAAATAGGTAATGAGAATCAGGTTCGTATATGATACAAAGTAAGTAAAACAAACTGATGAGGAAGAAAAATAGTGAAAAATGGAATAAAGAAAAGTGAATAGATGTGAGAAATGAAGAATTGCATGTGGGAGATGGTGGGACCATCATGATAGTGGATGTCTTCCTCATTTATGAATGGCTCAGAGACTGAAACAAACTATCACATGCAAGATTCATCCCTCAGTATGATTTCCACGTTACACTGATACAGCTACTTGCACAACGGGATCTTTCCATGAAAAACGTGTTATGCTTACAAAATAAAATATAAATATACATTTATTTAATTTTAGATTTATTTAGGTTATCTGGCTGCTTTTTTGTTATTGTTGTTGTTGTTGTTGTTAAAGTAAAATGTCATTTAAGTTGCAATGATGCTGACCTAGAGAAAGAAGACTAAATACCAGACAGGTAGAATGTCTTCATTGCAGTGTTCTTCACTTGCAGAAGGACTAAAAAGTCAATGAATTGCCCACATCTATCATTTTCTTCTTTTATTTTTTTTAATGAGAAAAGTAAAGATTTAGAAGACTGTAATTTACCTCCTACATGTTTACAACTTACATGTGTCTGTAAGAAAATGTATTTCCTTAAAACAAGTATTTCTTGGGTGATTTATTGGCTGAGGACGTCTGTATCAAGCACACGGTAGGAAACATGCATAGCTGTGATGTCAGTCTTTAATGAAGAAAGAATAACAAAGTGACATGCTTTTCTAATCAACCCGTGAAAGCCTAGATAAATTCAATGTGCCAAAATATAACTTGAGAAGTTATCTTCAGAGAGCAGTGTTTCAACTAGAGAAATATTTCAGAGAAAATATTTTTCTTTACCTGTTTTTCTTTGTTAAATTAAACTTCCATGCTCAAGAAAGAACTCCTATAATAATTATTTTGTATCCAATAATAAAACAGTAAATCAAAAATAGCAGAGAAATATTCAGAAGCAACTCAACATTTATTAATAATTAAGATGGCTATCACTGATAAAAATAACTTTTATAGTGGAGAGATGGCTTAGTGCCTAAGCACTTGCCTGTGAAGCCTGAAGACCCCGGTTCAAGGCTCGATTCTCCAGGACCCACGTCAGCCAGATGCACAAGGGGGCACATGCATCTGGATTTCATTTGCAGTGGCTGGAGGCCCTGGCATGCCCAATCTCTATCTGCCTCTTTCTCTTTCTCTCTTTCACTCTCAAATAAGTAAAAATAAACAAAAAATTAAAATAATAATAATTTTTATAAAATTAGAAAATATATATACAACTCAGATTGCAAAATGCGCAAGATCTATCATTTACCAAATGACGGTGGCACTCTGTCCCTTGATAGGGTACAGAAGACATAATGCCAGATGAGGCTTTTGCAAGCCCTTGGAAGGACCCTTGGTACGGCCAGGCACAACTGAATTCTGAGACTCTGTCCAACTTTATACAATTCAAAAATCTCTGAGTGTTCAAAGAACTTGCCTAATTTACTAATCTATGACTCATATGATGAGTACATCCACCTCCCTCCCCCCCCCCATGTGTGAGTGTGAGTGTGTGTGTGTGTGTGTGTGTGTGTGAGAGAGACTTCCTCTGAATTCTAACTGTTCTGGCTTGTTTGGCATGACATAAAAAGGTCTAAACATAGTATCATCAATGGGTTAGTTACCTTTGTCACCTTTATAAGACATTATAAATAGCATTAACATATAAATTACAAAGATTAAAATACTGTTTTACAAATATGTTATAAATATTTTTCACATTATTTTATTTCATTAATTTGTTAAAATAGCATAACTATTATGAAATGACAATTTAAAATATAATTTTAATATTAACTTTTATTTTATATTAATTATGACAGGTTATTCTCTTTTATCCCCTCACCCCAGATCCCATTACCCTAGAGAAACTCCTCAGTGGGGTATGGTATTTTCTGTGATGTTATAAAGGCCTCAGTTAGTTCCTGTGGGATAGCAAAATTTTTATTTTTAGCTTTTACCTTCATTCAATCAAATACCAAACAAAAAAGTAATGTTTTAATACTACTAGGCATTGTGCTAAGCCTATCCTTTTTCTCTTTTTATCTTAGGAAGGACTTTCGTTTTAATTTTTATTTTTGTAGATGGTACAAGTAATTTTTTTTTTTTTTTTTTTTGGTTATTTGAGGTAGGGTCTCACTCTAGCCCAGGCTGACCTGGAATTCACTAAGTAGTCTCAGGGTGGCCTCGAACTCATGGTGATACTCTTACCTCTGCCTCCCAAGTTCTGGGATTAAAGGCGTGCACCACCACGCCCAGCAATGTACAAGTAATTTATTACCTATTTTTATATTAGAAATACATGTTAATTTTAGAAATTTTGGGAAAAAATGGAAAAAAAATGCATAGCCCATGCTGTGAGGAGGTAATTGAGAAATATCTATGGGCTCTTCTACCACTTACTTAGCCAAATATAACTCTATTTGCAAAATTGACATTATGTGTTTTATGTCATGTCCTTTTCATATGTTACAGTGTCAGAATCTTCTAACTCAAAATATATGTAATATAAAGTGTGCATATATTCAGTAATACCTTCTTATTAAAAATAAACAGCATAAAAAAACAGGCAAGTCTTCATACAAGCAAACAAAACAAAAGATGAACCATGGTTTAAATATAAGGCATATCCTAAATGCTCATATGATAAAGGATTGGTGACCAGTTGATGGTCCTTTGCAAAGTGTAAAGTAACAGGATTTTGATGAGGTCTCTGACCTCATCAGTCGGTTTGATTCAGCCATCATTGATGGATTCATACTTTGCCAACACTACTAGGAGGTGATAGAAAGCAGAAGGCGGGGCCTGGTTGGAGGACATGGGTCACTGGGACCACACTCTGGACAGAATATCTTGCTCCACATGCCTCCTTCTCCTGCCTTAGCCTCTCACCTGCAATGAGTGGCTTTTCTCCAACTCCCTATGTCAGCTAAGATGCTCTGCTCCAAAGCTAGCCTACAACAATGGTACCAAGAGTTCACAGAGATTTCTGAATCTGCCATCCAAACGAAACATTTTCTCCCTTAAATGGATCTTGTTAGGCAGTTTTCCACAATGATGCAGGAGGGGAGACCCAGGCTTAAGTTAGGCATCTACAAATGCAAGAACGATATAGCTAGCTTGTGGTGCTCTTAAATACTTACAGAACGTGTAGTGGAAGAGCAAACATAGAAAGAATTATGTTATATTTTACACTGGTCTCATACCTGAAATGCTTTCTTTTTCCTTGTGGGAGTGTGCATGTGCATGCACATGTGCATATAGAGTGTGTGTGGTGTAGTGTGTAGTGAGGAGAATGCATGTTTGCGTGTGCAGATGCACGTAGCACCCACACAACTTTAGGTAAATCTATTGCTCTCCTGATTACTTCCTTGAGATGGGATCTCTCCGTCAACCAGGAGCATCTGTTTTTCTGTTGATGTGAGCTCCAGTGATTCTCAGGTCTCTGCTCGCTGAGGGTTGTGGTTAAAGATGTGTGTCACCATACCCAGCTTTCACTTTTTACAGTGGTTCTGGAGAGTCAAACTTAAGGATACGTAAGCCCTCATACTTAAATCGCCAAGTGCTTTTAACAGCTGATCCATCTCCCCAGCCCCACTCAATGTCCAATTGATTGTGCTTAATATGAATTGTATTGGTGGTGGTGTGTGTTAGTGTCTAAGTGCATGTGGAGTTCAGAGCGCAACCTCGGTGTCACTTCTCAGTCACCACGCATTCACCTTATCTTGAGAAAGTGTCTCTCTTCTGGAACTAATGTAATTCGGCCATGCTGGCTGGTCAGTGGGCCCTCAGGATCTTCCTGTCTGCATTTGTCCTCACACTTAGCTTTTTAATTTTACATGGTTTCTGGGGATCAAACTTAAGTCCTGAGTCATCTCCAGAGTTCATATTCTTTGTCTTTGTGGTTGAAGTGAAAGAAAAGGCAACTAAATTGCATGAAAAATATGATTTCTTGACTGGATATTTGTTCTCCATAAGATTTTTTTAATATTAAAGTGTGTCAAAATTTAGGGAAAATATTGGGCTTTGAGAGGCCCGGACACAAGGCCTAGTGGAACTTCCTGAGCCTAGCTAAAGTTTGGCCACCTTTCTCTGGCCAGCTAGGACTCAGCTGGGCTCCAAATTGCCTCTGGCCTGCTACTTCTGCAAAAAGGTTAGAATTCCCACGCACTTAGAACCAATCATTTCAAAAGTCACCATACGCTATTGGCCCTTACACCACATCCTTTCCTGAGATCCCCTCCTTCATTCTCAACATTATATAGGCAACTGCCTGTAACAAAAGTGAGTTCCTGCTTCGACAAAACTCCCGACTCAGTGTGGTTTTTCTCCAGTGACTAGAAGAGGTTCTGAGCCGTTGAGACTCATCCTCCTCCTCGACCCCTTGGGAGGAAGCCACGGGCCTGGTCCTCCCTCAGCACTGCCTGCCGGGGGAGCACGGCAGGAAAACAGAAAATTTTAAAGGTTATATTTTTTATTACTTCAATTTGTGATATGTAACCTATGCTAAAAGATAAACTGGGACCCCATGTGATTTCTTTGAGAAAGAGTCTTCCTTGCTGTGGGACTATGAACAGCCTCTTAGATGAGGACCTCCAGAAAGATTAAGGCAAACATGAGACTGTTCACAGGCGTTCCCTGCAGTCTTTGCTCTCTTCTGACCCAAGCCAGGTTCAGAAGATGTCTGTGGATGGTCTCTGTTTGCCTGAGATGAAAACTTTCCATAACGTAGTTATTTATAAATAGTGGTCTCAATTAACATTCACTTATGCTTTCAGATAAACAATGTTAACAGTATTTTCAAAGATTAACTATGTTTGTTTGTCAGTTTACTTTAATAACAATATATATATATATATATATATATATATATATGTCTTTATTTAAATAGCTCTTTTATATATTAAATGGTTTTACATTTTTAAATATTTTTAGTTTATTACAGAGAGAGAAAGAGAGACAGAGATGGGAAGAGGGAGAAGGAGAGGGAGAGAATGGGCACGCCAGGGCCTCTAGCCACTGCAAATGAACTCCAAGATGCATGTGCCAGCATGTGCACCTGGCCTATGTTGGATCTGGGGAATCAAACCTGGGTCCTTAGGCTTTTCAGGCAAGTGCCTTAATTACTGAGCCATTTCCCCAGCCCCCTTAATTTACATTTTTTAGAAAGGTGTATGTGTATCCCTGACTGGCATTTTTTGCAGATGACACTCTTGCCACCTCCTACTTGAAGGACTCAGGAAGCAGAGGGACACCATGACAGGCTTCAGAGTCACCAGTAGGCCTAAGTTTCTGTTTCCCAGCAAGGTTTAAATAAGAATTTAACAATTACTAAAAAAAGATCACAAATTGCTTATGCCATACCTTTCTATAGTCATAAGTTGCTGAAGTTCCTCAAACACACATAGCCAATCACAATAAAGGTTACCTAATCTGCTTGAAATTCCCCTAGCCCCCTGCCCACCAGCTCTGCCCCCCAGCTTCCTAAGCCTATCAGAAAAATACAAGTGCAGTTACTACTTAAATCTACCAATCATGTAACTATTCCCCTACTTCTTTGTTCAAATCCCTATAAAAAACCTGCCCCCCTGCTTCTCATGGCTCTTGTATGGATCCGCTGCGTTGGTGAAGTCAAGAGTCCAAGCGTAAGCCCGAAATAAAGCTCCTTGCCTTTGCATGCATGTTTGGTTCTCCTTGGTGGTCACTGGGGGCGCCAAGAACTGGGCATAACACTCCTGAGTGCCAGGATTGCAGTAGTGTTCCTCTATGCCTGGATCATGAAGTGCTGGGGATCACACTCAGGGACTCCTGCTTACTAGGCTGCAGTCTACAAATTGAGAATCGTTTCAGCACAACAGAAACATGATTTTCAGCTGGTCGTGGTGGCCCACACCTTGTATGCCAGCACTCAGGAGGCAGAGGTAGGAGGGTTTCCATGAGATCAAGACCACCCTGATACTTCATAGTGAATTCCAGATCAGCCTGGATTAGAGTAAGATCCAACTTCAAAAAAATATAAATTAAAAAAGACCAAAGGAACATGATTTTCCCCTGCTTTACATAACTGATATATATAAATTTTCTGTTTTCCCTTGAATTTATTATCATGATTTTTTGGGGGTGTTTGTTTTCTCTCTGTAATTTCCTTGGTTTGAATCTTAGTGGCTTGTTTCTTTACCCATTGTTTGACTGGCTTTATTATAAAGAAATGTGTCAATTAATGTTAATTAATTTATATCTTTTTTGTATCTGCTCACAGAGGGCCTCGGGTCATGTTTCTTTTTAATTTAATATTGTCAGTAGCAATTTCATGTTGGCATGCTTGAGTGATGGCTTACCTGACCTTGAAGGCACAAAGGTGCAATCTACTTCACTTCCTTAAGAAGCCTGAAGCTAAGGGCGTTACCTTCCATCATGAACCACCTGTGGGGTCATCCAAGGCTAGTCTGACATTTCCTCTTTGTCCTCCACTTTACGTTTTTCTCATGAATACAATACTTAATTCATCAATTTCAGTTAAATCACTTGGTTATTTGTTGGGGCAAATTGTTCTGAAACTATTATTCCTGGAACATTGTGTCTTGTGTTGCTCAGTGAATTTATTTAAAACTGAATTTCTGAGAAATTCTCGCCCATTTCTGAAGACGGAATTTGTGAATTTGATGCGGTTCTGTGCATTACTAACAAGTTTTTCACGTGGGGGTGCCTGTGACTTCTGCATATTGTGTCTTGTCTAATTGTTCTGATCTCTATCTTTTTTCTCTGCTTTCACATAATTTCCACAGGTGATTTTTCTATTGTGTGAGGAATTTAAGTTTTAACCAGATCCATTCTGTTTTATGATTAGGATTTCCTTATTGTTACTAATTTGTCTTTCGAATTATTTTCTGCCCTATTGGCTAGTCTCATAAATCAATGTATAAAAAAAAACCTTACAACTCACTTATGAAATGTTTACTTATATTTGTTGTTGTAGTCTTGGCTAGTCTGATTACATATCTTTGCTTTTTTTTTTTTTTGCTATTGTTTCTTTTTGTTGTTGTTGTTGTTGTAGTTTTTGAGGCAGGGTCTTACTCTAGCCTGTGTTGGCCTTGAATTAAGCTAATGTGCTATCTCTGCCTCCCAAGCTCTGTCACTCCATCCTTTTTTTTTTGAGGCAAGCAAGACTGACTTTTTTTGTTTTAATGAGAGAAAGAGAGAAGGGAGAAAGGGAGTGATAATTAGTGTCCTAGGGCCTCCAGCCACTGCAATAAAACTCCAGATGTGTGCACCACTCATGAGTGCCATTGCACACTTGTGTCATTTTTGTCTGGCTCAGGTTGGACCTGCAGAGTTAAACATTGGTTCTTAGGCTTCACAGGCAAGTGCCTTAACCACTAAGCCATCTTTTCAGCCTCACACTTTTATTTTTTTAACTTGTATCTTTTTTTTTTTTTTAATCTTTGGCAATAACCATGGTAACAAGAGGGAGTATTCCGCAGGAGCTTTGAGATTCTTGGCAAACTGGCAGGCTTCCCTGATTGGTCCTAGTGACTCTCACTTAATTTGCCTGACTAAACCATATCCATCTTTCTCTATGTCAACCCTGCACACAGCTCTTCAACACTATAAACTCATGAAAAAAGAAAAGAATCAGGGAAGAAGCAAGCTTGTCATCTCAGGCTCTTGCTTGGGCTGCTGGACTGGAAGGCCCTGGAGTCTTCAGAAGTCTGCGCCCTTTATCAGCCTGTTCCACCCAGACCTGCCTTCTGGTCCTGTACTCCGGGGGCCTCAGAGAGCAAGATGGACAGCTCCAGACTTCTGCTGCCTCTGAGGACCTATTTCCTGCTTAAAGCCCTCTTGGCTGAATGTGGAGGTGGCCCAAAAACTAAGAACTGTAATGATGCACAACAGCCTCTCTTAACGCATCTCCCCAAGCTTGTCAAAAATGAGGAACTGTAACACCTTTGAGTTTCCTTGGCCATCAACCCAGTGTAACCAAGAGTCCCGCGTAACCACAGCTTTTGCACTTGAGGTGGGCAAAAAGCTGCCACAAGAGCTGAAGTTCAGGCCTTTGTATGTGGGTTGTACTCCTGTGGAAATAAAGGCCTCCTCATTTTCTCACCCTTCCTCATCTGTCAGTCCATCTCATTCTTTGTAGAGAAACAAGGAGCCTGAGGATGAAGCCATTTCCTCAGTCCCTAACCTATCATGATATAGCTTGTTAAGTGAATTTATAACACTGTGCTCTCACTATAATGATATAATAATAATAGGAGGATATTTCAAACATACACGCAGCTTCCCAGGATTCCCCATGTGTTGCTGGTCTGATAACAACACTTCACGGCGCAAGCATCCAGGAGGCAGTGCACCAAGGAAAGGCTGAAGCAAATGCCATCATTCACACAAATGCCCTTCCACCATTCGCTGAAGACTCCTGGGCTACGCATGTAGCCGGAACAGCTCAGCTCAAGTGGCCTGCACAGCCCAAGGTCTTCGCTCCCAATGTCACTCCCACTCTCAGCTATGGAGCACTAAAATATCATTGTGCATATTCAATTATTTTACAATAATATTGTTAAATTTCACATTTTCACTGTAAATAAATAAATATCTATTCTGCAAGCACACTTTTTTAAAATTCTGTATTATTCATTGTTTGCTTTTGATAATTGATAAAAACATGCACTGTGTTTTAACTTCTTTCCATTTGTAGCTGACTTGCAAAAATTCACATGCTCATTGCCTATTTAGTTTTTAAGCTGTAGAGAATATCTGTTCATTTAATATGAGTATTGGTCATTTATATTAATTCCTTAAGTTTTAGGAGATCATTAAAATATTGAACGTGTATCATATATGCGTATCATTTTAAAATACTTTAAAACATAAACATTCAAAATAAATCAAGGAAAAAAACTTAATCTCCAGACTGAACTAAAAGTATTATTTTAATTTGCATCTTGCTAATGGTTAGGGATGTTGAACATTTTCTTTAGTATGTGTGGTGTCTAACCTGGACCTGATCAAGCTTCTGACATACCTGATAGGCAACTCAAGGCCCTAAACATTGGGATGGAAGGGTGTGGGAGCAGAGGAAGGAAAGGAGGAAAATAAAATTTAAAAAACTGAATCCCAAATGAACTGGTACCATAGGAACCTTTGCCCTTGGAGACAGACTAAAAGATATAACCCTCAACAGGAGTAAGGTAAGGTGGAGCACCTGGGAAGAAGGACCTGGAGAGGGTGGCATAAAGCTTAAGCTTAAAAGATTTTTTCATTTTTTTAATTAACTCCCAGTACGGTAAATCAGTTTCTACTTACATTGAGCTGTTGATCAAAGAGATTTATGAGGTCTCCAAATAAAGACAATTTGCTGTTAAAGTATTTGATAACCCACCTGAGGCAAAAAGTAAGACCCCTTTTCCTAAAGACACCATAAGCTACTGACACAGAGCACTGGGACCCCTGGCTGGAACCTGAAACAAAGCCAGACCCCAGACAGTTAGCTTTTCTAGCACTGGAAAGCGCTAGATGAGCTACTGGGGGAAGTGGCCAACAACAGTCTGAGCAACCAGAGGTCTAAACTACTCAGAAGCAAACACCCTGATACGATGTACATTCCAGTACAATAGGCCCACACAGCCTTGGTGGGTAACCAGTAGCTTTCTGATTGTCTAAGAGATCCACTCAGTGTAAAGGAACCTGTATCTGGGATATGGACCCAGACCAGAATCCTATGGAGACAAAAGATCATGTTCTCCATTGTTAAGCTCCCACTAGTCTTTGACTAAAAGAAGGGCTATTTACATCAACTTCTCCCTAAATTAATAATGTTTATCCCATTTAAACTATGTTGACTTCACTCTCTGTTGAGTGAGATCCCAGGATATAAACTACCCCTCACACTTCAGCCAAGCCCCAGATGAAACCACAGAAGAATTGGGGAGACGAGCAAGAGTGCTGCTTCCATGCTGAAGCTGATAATCAGTGCCAGGGTGAAGGAGACAGACCCTGAGAATACTCAATACTTAACACAGCAGAGATCCAGAGACTCTTTTGTAGAAGGGGCTGGGGACAGAAATATTGTAAGATCCACAGGTTGAGACATCATGTCCAGATGTGTTCCCTTCCCCCCCAAAAAAATCAGACTGCTCCTCCCACAACACATAACCCTCAACCCCATGGGGAATACCAACAACCCCACAGATGAGGGTCTCCAATGGAATGGGGCCAGATAAGGAGAAAGAGGGTAACAACACATGATCTATCCATACAAAATTTGTTATTAATAATAATGTTAATAAAGAATTTTAAAGGCTAGCCTGTAGGTCTTAACCCCAAAATAAATATCAAACTCCAAAAATGATGGCAAGGGGAAAGAGGAACCCTCATCCACTGTTGGTGGGAATGCAAACCACTAGGGAAATCAATATGGAGACTCCTGAAAAAGGTGAATATAGAACTATTGAAAAACTCAGTTATTCCCTTACTAGGCATTTTCCCTAGATGTTCCATGCTTCACTACAGAGATATTTGCTCATCCATGTTTACAGCGGCTCAACTCATAAAATCGTAACGACTGGAATCTTCCCAGGTGCCCATCACTGGACGAATGGATAACAAAGTTGTGGTGCATATACAAAAAGGAATTCTCCTCAGCATTAAGAAAAAAAAAATGATACAATTAAATTTGTAGGAGAATGGATTAACTTAGAACAGATCATACTCAGCAAATACACAAACACAGAAAGACAAATGCCACATGCTCTCGTTTATCTGTGGCGCCTAATCTAGATCAGCTTGAGTTGCTGGCATACTGGACAGGAAACGAGAGGCCTAGACAACAGAGATGGAAGGGTTTGGGGGGAAGGAGAAGGGGAGGTTGTGGAACAATAAACACAAAACTAAACCCAAAACGAACTGGTACAAGAGAAACCTTTCAGCTTGAAGGTAGACTAAAAGATATAACCCTCAACAGGACTGTAAAAGGAGCATCAGAAAATAAGATCCCTGGAGAGGGAGGGATGAAGCCTCATTTTTTTTTTTTTTTTTTTTTTTTATTTTTTTGTCTCTGGCTCATCACTGAAGTAGATTTAAAACTCACCCACCATGACTCAGGGAATTTTGCAGAAGAGGGGGCAGAAAGACTGTAAGAGCCACAAGTGGAGACATCATGCCCAGAGTCATTCCCTCCCCCAACCCCCCCCCAAAAACAGACTACTGTTCTCACAGTGCATAAACCACAACCCCATAGGGAATATCTGCAACCCCACTGAGGAGGGTCTCCAGTAGAATGGGGACAGGGAAGAAGGTAAAAAGATTATTGTAAGATGATGTATCCATACAAAATGTTGTTGTTAATAATAATGGTAATAATAAAGATTTTAAAAAATATTATTTAAAATACATTTTCTTTCTACATATGCTCAATATCGTAGGCTTGAATAGTGAGTCTCACACTTGTTTCTCTGCTCTGTACAGGTGATTGCTCAAGTACTACAAACTGCTTTGGTAATGTCAGGTGACAGTGACCTAATTCCGTAGTGGAATCCACGTTGTTGAGAATGTCTGGAAAGCATGTCGGGCTAGGCTCATTTTCCCAGTACCTATGTGCAGTCAGTTGTACAAAATGGCACATGCATCTGGAGCTCGTTTTCCATGCCAAGAGGCCTCAGAACACCCATTCTCTTTCTCTTTCTTTGCAAATAAGTCAGTAAAATAAATATGTTTGAAAATTATAGATGGAGGGGCTGGAGAGATGGCTTAGTCATTAAGGCATATGCCTGCGAAACCCAAGGACCCAGGTTTGATACCCCAGGATCCATGTAAGCCAAATGCAAAAGGGGGCACATGTGTCTGGAGTTCGTTTGCAGTGGCTATAGGCCATCGCATGCCCATTCCCTCCGTGTATCACTTCACTCTCTCTCTCCTTGTAAATAAATAAATAAAAATAAATTTAAATTTAAAAATAATTACAGATGGAGCATAATCCTCTCTGGAGCGGTAGTGTCCCACGACACCCACTGGGACCACAACAGTTGCCACGTTGTATTTTCCAAGTAATTTGAATAAACGTAGTAGTGTATTCAGTGAATTATGAGTTTATCAGTTATTTTTTTCCAGAAAAAGAAATAAAGTGAAGTTAAAGTGACTTTTCTTTAAACTTGAAACAAGATAGACAAATTCAAAAAATAAAATAATTGTTATCCCATTTATCTGGTGCTAACTTTACTCTCTGTTTACTCTCCAGTTCTCTTTTTCAGATAGATGGAGATCCTAAGGAAAGAAACACCCCATGAAACCTCAAAAGGGCCCCAGCTGAAACTAAGAATAATTGGCGAAACAAGCAAGGATGCTGTTTTCTTGGTGAACCCAGCACAAGGGTGAAGGAGATCAACACAGAGAACAATCGACTCCTACCGAATCAGATATCCAGAGACACAGAGGCTCCCAAGACCTCATCACTGAAGCAGACCTAAAATGAACCCAACATTGCTCAGGGAAATTTGCGGAAGAGGGGGCAGAAAGAATGTCAAAACCACACGTTGGGTCACGATACACAGAGACATTGCCTGCTACCCATAACTGATGGCTCACCCCACTATGCATGACCCATATGCCTCAACAAGGAGGGTCTAGGTGGAGGGGGGAAAGAGAGGGGAGGCTAACAATGGCACCAACTTGACTGTATTCACTGAATACAAAACTAATAAAAAAATAACTAGTGAAAATTACTTTTTGTGTTACTGAACATATTTATTTTACCAAATAAACAGTAGCATTATTTTGTTAATTAATTTATTAATTTATTTGTATGAAGAATAAAACAGAGAGAGGTATGGCAGGAGAGAGAAAGAAACAGAAAGAATGGTATGACAAGACCTCTTGTCAGATGAATTCTAGATGCATGCACCACTTTTTGCATATAGCTTTACAAGGGAACTGGGGAATTAAACCAGGGCTATAAGGCTTTGCATGCAAGTAGGTTTAACAGCTGTGCCATGCCCACAGCCCAAGTTGCATTATTTTAAAATGAAAACATTGCTTAAATTATGTCTTGAAAATATTAAGAACAAGTATGATTGATGAAGATTGTGGAGGACCTTTCAGTATTGAATAAAACTTAGGTTATACAAGTGAATCTTCACCAACAAAATGAAATTAGAACTGAGGGGAGAACTTTTTTCCATTTCTTTTTATAAATGGAAAGAATTAATAAAATATTTATCTATGATACATTTAAAATAACAAGAAAAATGGGGGCTGGAGAGATGGCTTAACAGTTAAGCACTTGCTTGTGAAGTCTAAGGACCTCGGTTTGAGGCTCAATTCTCCAGGACCCATGTTAGCCAGATGCACAAAGGGGCATACGCGTCTAGAGTTCGTTTGCAGTGGCTGGAAGCCCTGGCGCGCCCATTCTCTATCTATCTCTCTCTAACTGCCTCTTTCTCTCTGTCTCTTGCTCTCAAATACATAAATAAAAATAAGACAAGAAAAATGTATCATGCATTAAGTGAAACAAAATGCTGAGTGTAGTCTTTTTAAAAGGAAAGTTTTAATTAAACACTATATTTGTTTGTTCTCTACTTTTCAGTCATTGAGAAGTAAAAGGCAAAATATGAAAAGCTTTGCATTTCACTGTATATGTGTGGAAAAGAGAAAGAGAAAAGTCCAAGAACATATTTAATTTCATGTTTTCTGATTCACATCAGATTTTATCCAATTCAAACAACTGTATTAAAGTCTTTCAACAATGAAAAAGCATAGATTCTGCATGAATAATAATCATTAGGATAAAGATTATTCATAACAAGCCAATTTCAACTATTATTAAATGTATTTCCATTAGAAAATATATTTAGTGACATGACCTTGAAGTTAATTGGTTTCCAGTAAAAAAGCCAGGGGTCTCAGTAAACAGTGGATTAAACGTCTGTGAGAATCAAGAAACAGTCAGTGATTTCATTTGGCACACATTCGTTTTCTTTCCGGTACAAATCCTTCTTGCAGTTCTCCAAGCTGCAATGATGGTGCTGTCAATAAGTTTCTCAGTTCTCCATGATGGCACCAATACAAGTTGCCAGTTACATATATATGTTTTCTTTAATGTCATATGACCAGCAAAATTAATATGTTATTCTGAAACATTTCAGTTAAATTTGAAAATGCCATGCTATTATTTAGGTTGAACCAAACAGTAAATGAAAACATTGCTCCTTTGACTTTCATTTTCAGTCTGGTCAAGTGATGGGTTGCACTGCAGCAATTTATTAACATTTTCAGATGCTGGTAGCTCCTGGTATTGACCTTTTAGAATTACTGAAAATAAAGCAAAACAAGTCTTCCCTCTGGAAATTCTAAACAGTCTCCTATTTCCGTGGCCATATGTGATGGTCTGAGCCTACAACCTTGCCTTTGACCAAAAGTCATGACTTCGCACTCTGCAGAAAGCAGATCATTTATTTTCTTAGCAGGATATCTGTCCCAAGCCATTAATGATTCATATAGGTCATGTTTACACAGGGCAAGTGCCTCCTAAGTTTGCTGTATCACAAAGCAGCAACTCTTATTTTATACAAATAATTGTGCCAGAGCTGCTCTTGGGACAGCATTGCGAGTGATATTTGAAGCACTCTTCTACTTTAGGTTGCTGAGTGATGGAGGAATCAAAGAGGGCACATAAAGAAAGACATAGTTAAGTTTTAAGAATAATGGCCCTGAAGCTAACACAAAGAATCATGAAAGACCTTAATGTACTTGAATATGTACATCTAAGACTCAAAACTGATTACAGGTTTTAAGCAGTAACCTTGAGAAAAGCATTTGACTTTATGACTGTGTTTCTCACTTATTTCATGGCTTGCTTTCCCTTTATTTTTCCAGACTAATGTTTGCAAATTAAAGACATTTAATTCGACTATGAAAATTCTTCATTCCAAAGGTTTTCATCTTGCTGATCTTATTTTTAATTTCAATTTGTGTACTTTGGGGCAACTGTATATTTCCAAAAAGACCAATCTCTATAACTTTGGTGAATTAAATTCCTTTTTACTTTTTTATCAAAATTCATTGTCAATATTTTATTTATTCATTTACTTATTTATTTATGACAAAGGGAAAGAGGGAGACACAAAGAGAGAGAAAGAGAGAGAGAATGGGCACACCAAGGCCTCTAGCCACTATAAATGAACTCCAGATGCATGCACCACTTTGTGCCTCTGGCTTTACATGTGTGCTGGGGAATCAAACTCAAATCCTTAGACTTTGTAGGTAAGCACCTTAACTGCTGAGCTATATTTCCATCCCCATTATCTATTTTGATAATATAGTTTCTCCTTCTAAATTCTCTCTTTTTCTGGAAAATTTAATTGATTTCATCCATAAATACCTTCTCTTATCTAAGCTATTCAAATCCAGAGATCATTATGAATGAGTATGAATGTCCCTATATATCTCAGGAAGATCCTTTTTATACCCAAGTGAAAATAAAAATGAATGCCAAAGTATTCCCTTTGTCCAAATTTCTAGCTACTTGGGCAATGCTGCAGTAGCCTGACTGGCATCTTACATTTTATATTTGCATGTTTCCTTACATAAGCTCACTCACATTCACAAAATAATTAAGAACTCATATAGAGATCCCTAATTTCAACATATAATGCAGGATTTCTTTTATCAGAAACTTTCTTTTAGATGAAAATACACTACCTTTACCCTTTTACCAATGTGAAATGTTAAATCTCTTGTTTCCCCCTGTTATGTTGACTTGCTGAATCTCACGTTGTTTGTTGTGTAGTGCTTAGCTGATATGATGCCAGAAGAGATACCTAGCCAGCACACAGGGCTGTGGTGTTAGGAAAAACTGCAAGATTAGTTGCATGAACAAATCTTTTTATCTGGTTTTGGATTTTCTGCTTCTGTGTATCATGTCTCTTCCAAAGCCACCATGAGTGAATATCTACTACCACACATTTTATTATAACAAATGGTGCTCATCCACACATTGTTTTTCTGCCTAAATATATTGCTATGAAGGGATATACCTAGTTCAATGGGGAAAAGTCTTTGAGATCCCCTGAACTTCTGTGGACTTCAACATCATGGATCAGTGTGTTTCATAGTCAGTTGAAATAACCTCTACATAAAGTGGGAACTGATTACTGTCAAGTGTGGCCATCAACCAACAAGACAATAGGTGTTTCCAACTAGTGACAATTCTGTCTGCCTTCCTCACTAGAAGTAATAGACATACATGAAGACTAACTGGGTAGAGAGAGAGCTTATTTTGTAAAGCGCTTGTTGTGAAAGTATGAGAATTTGAATTTGATCCTAACAACCACCATTGAAAAATATGCATAGTAGTGTTCATAGTCAGCACTGGGAGGGCAGAGACAGGCAGACCTCTGGAGCTCAAAGGCTAGCCAGTCCAGCCAGATTGGGCAATTCCCAGGACACTAGGAGATCTTTTCTTCTAAAAAGATGAATGGCAGCAGAGGAATAACCCCTGAGGTTTTCCGCTGGCATGTAAACTCAAGTGCACACATGGGCACACACACACACACACACACACACACACACACACACACACACGCACACACACATACTCCATACACTCTTGCACTCACACACATTCACTGAGAAAAAGGAGAACTCTATAGCTGAACTCAGAAAAGCATAAATATCTTTAAAATACTTAAAGTACTTAATTTATATCAGTAAGCTTAAATATATATATACATATTCAGTATATTAAAATATGTATTTTGTTGAAGATCTTATAGATATTTCCTAGATTAAATTTTATTTTACCACAATATTTTCAATGTCATTGAATTTTATAATTATTTTCTGACTACAATAGGTGAACCAAAAGGGGAACTGAATTATGTAACATTAGAAGACTAACTCGATTTAGTTGTATTGGTGGTGATGGAAGTTATTTCCTTCTGTGTTGTCCCAGGTTAAATGTACTTCATCTCTTAGTGCTATCACTAATATGGTATTAAAACATTTTCATGTCATTGAACTTTGGAAGAGTTTCATATCTTGGTAAATACAACTACTTAAAAAAATTAACATTTAAGTTGCTAACCTGTTTTTGCTATTTGAGATAGCATTTTTTCTGCCTATAAGGACACTTGTATATCAAGAGTTTTCTTTGTTAAAACATATTTCCAGGGCTCAGGAGAGATGCCTTATAGTTAAGGATATTGTCTGCAAAGCCTACAGACCCAAGTTTCATTTCTGAGTGCCTGCATAAGCCAGAAGCACAAGGTGTGGCACGCATCTGGAGTTCACTCACAGTGACTGGAAGCCCTGTCACACCCGTTCTCTCAATCTATCTGCCTCTCTCTCTCAAATAAATAAATAAATATAAATTAAATACCTTTTAAAAATAAAATAAGTAGTTTCTGGGCTAGAGATATGGTTTAGTGGTTAAGGCACTTGCCTGAAGAGCCTACAGACCCAGGTGCAATTCCCCAGTGTCCATGTAAGCCAGACACGCTCGGTGTGACATGCCTTTAGAGTTTGTTTGCAGTGGCTAGAAGCTCTATCATGCCCATTCTCTCTGTCTCTTTCTCTGTCTCTCTTTGCCTCTCTCTTTCTCAAACAAATAAATAAAAATAAAATACTTTAAAATTTGTTTCATTAGGATAAATTTATTAAAATAACATATGCTGCATGCAAAAGTTCTCAGTATATTCTCATCTAATTCATCTATATTATTGTTGTGATATACATATTTAGGCATTTAGACAAGAAGGCATAATTTATGATCATATATGTTATATATTTTAATGTTTTTTTTTAATTTATTTATTTGAGAGTGACAGACACAGAGAGAAAGACAGATAGAGGGAGAGAGAGAGAATGGGCACGCCAGGGCTTCCAGCCTCTGCAAACGAACTCCAGACGCGTGCGCCCCTTTGTGCATCTGGCTAACGTGGGACCTGGGGAACCGAGCCTCAAACTGGGGTCCTTAGGCTTCATAGGCAAACGCTTAACCGCTAAGCCATCTCTCCAGCCCATGTTATATATTTTAAATGTGGGACAATAAGCAGCAACCTATTAGACAACAGGTCTTCAATTTTATAGTATGACAGCCCAATAATTAATTTATATTTTATCACTTAATTACACTGTAAACAATATTGCTTCTGTCATAACCCATTAACTCAAACTGTTCCCATTAAAAGCATTGTGAACATCATTTTGTTACTAATGACCATCTTGCCACAGCAATATGAATCACCTATTGTTTGAGGATATTAATTAAACAGCTAATTATTCCTACCTTAAAAGTATTTTCAAGGAAAAAAATGAAAATACTGCACAAAACTTCTTCAAAACAATAATTAAATGCTTTACAAATATATATTTTCTGACAAGTAAACATATATGAAGGGCAAATTGGCAGGTTCCCTCTAAGTTGTCAATAGAGTATTAGACAATATAATCACAGAGTCGAACTTTGTGGTGATGCCTGATTGCTGGATAAATCCAGGTATTGATGGTAATAGAACAGCTGCCAAAGGCTTGAAGATTGTATCTAACAGTTGAGAATGTGAGCCTGAAAGAAAGATCAGCTATCCATTTCCTTAACATTATACACATTAAATCTCTACATTAAATTAGACCACTGGAAGGAAAAACCACCTGCAGAAATAATCACATCTTCCACAAAGCAATGTCTTCTCTGAGTTTCAAATTAACTTTATTTCCTCAGCATTACTGAGTTGATACAAGAGCCATTCATTTTAGCAGAATGTCTGTGTCAATTTTACAACCACATATGAATGTAATAATTGAGCGTGTTATCCACTGATCATTACATGAGACTTAGAAACTCACTAATGTCTTGCTGAATTAAGTTTCAGGCAACTTTTCCAGATGGACAGCGTCTTTCATTCCATCAGATCAGGAAAATTATTTACGTGTATATAATGTGCTCTAGGTTACAGTGTACATTCAGAACATCATATTCAGCCACAGTGAAATCTAATGAAGTAGACAGGACACATGTCATTGACTCAATTTAAGGAAAAAACTAAATAAAAGTAAATTGAAGAGTGAGGTATAGAAGTTGCGATTTGACTTAACTGTCGTCAGTGCCTGAATTGAAAATAGATTGAAAATCCTAGATTGTACAACATTTTTGCTTCCAGACATATTTTATGGGATTTTTGATAAGTAGAAGGAAAAGTAAAGAAAAATTACTATCTAAAATGTAAGCTAACTTTTGAAGAACTATTTTTCTTATTTTATGTATTATTTATGTGCTTTGATTTTAGTGTAACTCTATTTTAAGTATATATATATGAATGTGATAAACATGGAAACAGATATATCTTTGATAGAAAGATATAAAGCCTTAGGAGAATAAAAAGGTGTGCTGGACAGTCTATTTTCCAACAAACTGTACTTGAATATGGACCATGGGTATTGATATCATACCACATTCTCTAGAGTTTATCCAGGATAAAAATGAAAGCATATGAAATAAATGTATGGCTACAACAATTATTTTCTTCAGTGGAGAATAAATAAGAAATGTAAAAATAATTAAAATAAAATTTTTGTACAATACAATGTAACAATCTCCAAAGACAAGTATCACCTCAGCATCTATAGATGTTTAAACATGGCAGTTGTAGGACCTTCACACCAGGAAAGTTCATTTGAGGGCTATATGGATGGTCTCAGTTAGAGAGGTCATTAGGATCTAAGTGAGATCACATTTAACAAAATATTCAGCGGTTCTTATTTTTTGGAAAGTATACAAAATTATGCTGCTTGGTTACAGCAATCCCTGCAATACTAAACCTAAATCAACCAAGTATCCATATTTTATCTGCATAATTTCTGACTTTCCCTTTCCTGGGGCTGCTTTCCAAGCAGAAAACTAATAAGGAGAGAGAGAAAAAAGAGAGAGAGAGAGAGAGAGAGGGAGACAGCGCTAAATGTCTGTTTAGCCGCAGGAAATATGAAGGACGTTGAAACCCACTCCAGTTATCACATGATACAAAAAAAAAAAAAAAAAAAAAGAAAAAGAAAATCAACAGTGTGTAAAAGAGCTCTGTTTTGCCAGAATGTGCAGACTTAATTTATCATGCATACACAGGCTCTGAGTAGGTAAAGACATAGCAGCACAGACGTTTGCATATGGAACTGATTTCCATGAAATTCTTAAGGGAATGTCTTTCTAAACAGAGCTCTGTTCCACGACTCATGGAAATACTAAAAATAACACGTGACAAATTCCTTAACATTTACTTCTGTTACATGCAGTTTTTTTTCTAAAGTGCGTCAGCACCATAAGGATGAAACCCTAGTTCCCTAACAACCAGAAATGCAGTATATGTACTACAACTTTGGCCTGCCGCACAGTCCCATTTTATGTGATTCTCACCATAATATTGACAAAATATAGATATTTTTAAACTACATTTCTATTTATCTCTTTGAGCAGGAGGGGAGATAGAGATAGATAGAGAAAATATGCATGCCAGCCCCTCTAGCCACTGCAAATGAACTCCACACGCATGTGCCACCTTGTTTATCTGGCTTACATGGGATCTGAAGAATTGAACCTGGGTCCTTAGGCTTCGCAAGCATGTGCCTTAACTGCTAAGCCATCCCTTCAGCTCGGTATATATTTTGAAGAAGGAGGATGATGGGAGTAAAATTATTTACTCTAACAAATTCTTTAATTCTATTTTAAGATTTTTTTCTCTCCTTTCTTCATTCCTTCCATCCCTCCCTCCCTTCCTTCTTTTTCCTTTTCCCCCTTTCTTGTTCTTGCATTCTTAGCTTCATTTAATTCAACACTTTCTGTGTTTTTTTTATTAATTTATTTTTTTCTCTTTTTTAAATTTTGTTTTGGAGGTGGGGTATCAATCTACTTCAGGCTGACCTGAAATTAACTATATAGTATCAGGTTGGCCTCAAACTCAAGGTGATCCTCCTACCTCTGATTCTTGACTGCTGAGATTAAAGGCAAGCACCACCACGCCTAGCTTCATTTATTTTTATTTATTTATTTGAGAGCAACAGACAGAGAGAGAAAAAGGCAGAGAGAGAGAGAGAAAGAGAGAGAGAGAGAGGGAGAGGGAGAGAGAGAGAGAGGGAGAGAATGGGTACGCCAGGGCCTCCAGGCACTGCAAACGAACTCCAGATGCTTGTGCCCCCTTGTGCATCTGGCTAACGTGGGTCCTGGGGAATCGAGCCTCGAACCAGAGTCCTTAGGCTTCGCAGGCAAGCACTTGGCTGCTAAGCCATCTCTCCAGCCCACTTTCTGTGTGTTTTTAATGCTATGATTTAGCATTGTCATTGAAGTAGTGTTTTTCACTTCATAATTCAAGAGCCTGGAGTGTCAAATGTAGTAATGAAACAAGGCACTAGCAGATTCCCCAGGAAGTCCTACAAGCCTCACCTTACTGCAAAGACCTTTGATTGGTGAGAGTGGTTTAAAAATTCACCCGAGGTGAAGTTTAGAACCTGAGTATACATGACCTTTGTTTCACCACCTACAATTTTTTGGTTGCTCTTGGACAAAGTGAACCTTTTAATCACTTGGGACTTCCATATATGAACATGCTGCAAATTTGTTGCATTGCCATTAGGTTTTCATCTG
This sequence comes from Jaculus jaculus, assembly GCF_020740685.1. Taxonomy (NCBI): domain Eukaryota; kingdom Metazoa; phylum Chordata; class Mammalia; order Rodentia; family Dipodidae; genus Jaculus; species Jaculus jaculus. Next base: position 84,760,829 of record NC_059114.1, read on the forward strand.
TTGTCCCTTGTCGGGTCAGTGGGAGAACTGCTGCTCACTGTGGGGTCAGGAAGACTCCGTGGCTCCGGTGGGAGGAAGGAGGTCTCAGTCGGCCTTGTGCTCTGTAGCTCTTACGTGATTCCGGCTCCCTCTTCTGCAGTGTTTCCTGAGCCCTGGAGAGTGTTAGGCATCGCCTTCACTGCTGAGCTCTCAGCTCTCAACAGCCTCTTATTTTCTTGCTTGATGAAGTTTGAGTCTCGTTGGTGCCTTTAAAGTCTTAAAGCACTGATTTACTATGAAAGAAAGAAAGAACGTTAAACAAGCCAGCACAATTGGAGACCCCTTACAAAAAGATATGTACATATCAGTTAAAGAAAAGAGTAGTCAGAAACAAACCTGAATTCATTTACCTACCTGACATTACAGAAAAATATGCAGGTTATTTAGCTGAATTTGTGTCTGTGTAGAGAAATTTAAGACAGACAGAAACAATTTAGACGCATTCTCTGTCATTGATTAAGTTTGAATCAATCACAGATTGACAACTAGACTCTTGTTTGTATAACTAAGATTAACTCACAGTGGGTGATGTCAATGAGGAAATTCTTTGGAGATCTCTGCAAAATGTTTCTTCAGTAAACAACTGAAGAAGAAATTTACAACTCTTCTCTCTCTCGTAATCAATGGCCAGAGGAGATGCCCTTTCTAAGGAAATGCACAGTAATTTACCTTCTGGATCCATGTTATATTATGTTGCTTAGTAATTTTCTGTTTCTTTCTGTGGAATTTAAATCATTCTTTCTTTTTGTCCTCCATTCCTAGGGTATGCATTTGTATAAGGTATAATTTTCTGGTACAGCCAGAAGGAGCTATGCATCCTATGAATGCTTGTAACTTACTATTATAGCCCATTGTCATTTAGCTTAGGAAAGAAAACAGCTTGAACGAAACTGAATGTCACAGGTGTGTGTTAGTTTTCTTGTCCTCCTTTTGAAGGTTATAGAAAAAAAATCATTTTATTTTTATTATTAAAACTATAGACATTGGGTTGAGAAGATTGCTCAGCGGTTAGGACTTGCTGCTTAAACATGAGGACCTCTCTGACCAAACCCATATAAAAAAGCTGGGAGTAACCATGTAAATCTGTACCGTGAATCTGTGTGTGTGCAGATGTTGGCTCACTGACATTATCTCAGGTTTGAGGGAATGATTCCCTCTCAAGAAAAACATATGGAGTGGGCTGGAGAGATGGCTTAGCGGTTAAGCGCTTGCCTGTGAAGCCTAAAGACCCTGGTTCGAGGCTCGGTTCCCCAGGTCCCATGTTAGCCAGATGCACAAGGGGGTGCATGTGTCTGGAGTTTGTTTGCAGAGGCTGGAAGCCCTGGCGTGCCCATTCTCTCTCCCTCCCTCTATCTGTCTTTCTCTCTGTGTCTATCGCTGTCAAAATAAACAAATAATTAAAAAAAAAAAACATATGGAGTGATTAGGAAAAAAAGGCCCCTGGTGTTCTGTCCTTGCACATGAGATGTGTACACCAGAACACACATATGGTATTATTCCACACATTGTAGATCGGGCACACAACACACCACACACACAAAGAAAAGAAATTGTGGTCCCCATATTACTTTTCTTAATTTATCAGAAAATCACAACACATCTAAGGGCTTTAAAATGATAGTGATTTATTGTCACATTTTAGGTACTCGGTGTCAAGATACAATAGTCCAAGATATGTACAAGATCATGGGATCCACAAAGGCTCTGGAATTCCATTATTTGATTTACATGATGTGTTTTCTTATTATTTTTGCCTTTGGTATGCTGGGAATAATAGCAAGTTTTGATGCTTTTAGAGCTTACATAGAAGCCTACACACCTGTCCTAATTCTGCACACTCAGTTCTCATTCCATGTGTTTCTGCATGAGTGTACTGGGGCCTACCTCTATCCACCACGACTTCTTATAGTTATGACATCTAAAAGGAAGGTTGTTCTATGTAGGGTCAAATTCTCATATAACTAGTAATAAAACTTTGACACATTATTATTTTTAAAATATTGTATCCATTCATTTGTGAAAGAGAGAAGAAGAGGAGGAGGAGGAAGAGAAAGAGAGCATGGGTACACCAGGACCTCTAGCCACTGCAAACAAACTCCAGACACATGTGCCACCTTCTGCATCTGGCTTATATGGGCACTGAAAAATCAAATCTTGGTCCTTAGGCTTCATAGACAAATGTGTTAACCACAAAGCAATTCCTCCAGCCCTCAACACATTATTTTCAGAGGATATAATTCAACTCACAAAAGATATATAGTTGAAACCACACACACATGCACACTCACATGCACACACCCACGCGTACACATTATAAGTAGAGAGGTTGACCAGAAATCAAATACAATGGAAATCTATTATGTTAGTCTGTTTTGTTCATGATTCTGTTTGTTTATCCTTCACATTTTCATTGAATATCTTCAATGGTGATTGCCTAATGTAATATTTTATCAAATCCTGGCAGAGTTTCACACATTACTAGAATTCAAACTAAAACACCAACCCCATCCGCCCTGCACTGACAATAGAATGTCAGAGCAGGTGGAATGATGAAACCGTATCCAGAATATCTTATGCAAAATTCTTCTCAGAAACATATTGTGTTATTTAAATAAAAATGTACGACAACTGCAGACCTACAAAAAGCATGCATCATGAAGATGTTCCTGTTTTGTGACAATTTGAGCCTCTTCTTACCGTGCTGATTTCTGAAGGGAAACAAACATAAAAGTGCCCTGCCACATTTGCATCTTGTAGAACATTTTCAAGTGACAATAAAAGGAAAAGATAAGCAGGGAGATTTTGAAAAGCAAAGGATAGTTTTGTGAATAAGATGATTTTCAATTGTTGTTCGGTATTCAACACATGCAGTGTGGTAGCTGGCACTGTAATTTTTAATGGTCCACTCAAAAGGGAATTTTGATGGAAATGCTTCACAATGTTATTCGGGAGAAATGAAGATTTTCCTAAACCAGTCCGAACAAATCTAAGTGCTTTGTGTGAACATTGCTCTCTATTAATTTCAATACGTACTTGAACTGCTGTGAGCATATTTAACCTCAAAAACTCCTGCAAGAATGTTTTGCAGATGAGCTGCAGCATTTAGAACCCCCACACAGTCATGAACACTGCGGCTGCTCCCATTCCTGTCACTGGCTATGGTGCTCTGTTGTTGTTGAAGCTAGTCAACTAGCCAGCCAATACATGATCGCATTCCATTATGTTTTCCACTCATTTTCCTGATCGCTAATGAAATTGAAAGATTATTGTGTTACCTGATATCCATGTATCTTGCTGACTGAAATATTTACTTAAAATTTTTAGACATTTAAAATATAAATTACATATTTTACAACTGAATTTCAGCTTTTGCAATAGAAAGGATGTACTTATTTATTGTTGGATTTACAAAGCAACCACATAAATAAAAAAGTAACCAGGGCTGGAGAGATGGTTTAGCGGCTAAGCGCTTGCCTGTGAAGCCTAAGGACCCCGGTTCAAGGCTTGGTTCCCCACGTCAGCCAGATGCACAAGGGGGCGCACGCGTCTGGAGTTCGTTTGCAGAGGCTGGAAGCCGTGGCGCGCCCATTCTCTCTCTCCCCCTCTATCTGTCTTTCTCTCTATGTCTGTCGCTCTCAAATAAATAAATAAAAAATTTTTTTAAAAAAAAAGTAACCAAAAAATAAGAGATGGATGAGACCTTATATGTAAAGCATATTACAGCTCGTGGTTGCTCAGTTAATTATCTGTGTCATGGATGCATGAGGAGACTTCATGTTTACTCAATTTCCTGAAAAGTTAAAAAAGCTTTTTTAATGTTAATACATGGCTCAAAGACTCATGACATCTCCTTTAATAGAATGACTTATGTTAGCTTTTCTTAAACCAAACATACTTTTCTAATATTTAAAATATATATAGTTTGCTCTTCAATAGCAAGCTAATATAATTGAAGATACATATTTTTCATTGGCTCTTATTTTATCAGGTTAAATGATAAGTTTTAGTTTACAAACCAGAAAAGACATTATTTGAAAAATCACCTTTTGCTTACAGAGCACCATTTTTCTTGTTTGTCATTCACTTGAACACAAATGAAGTGGCTGGGATTACAAAGACACATATGCTTTTACCTTGAGAGAGTCATTCTTTAAATGTACACTTTTTTCAGTCTGATTCAAAACTGGATATTACTTTTAAATAATATGGCACTTTCAAGGTGTCCATTTGAGTGTGTTCTATCAGTGCAAAAATGGGCCACTTGTTTTTCCTGTGAGTGGCATGATCGATCTGTAGGACCCTGGTGGCTGACCTGTGGAGATGAACACAGTTTACAATAAGAGAATGCGACTGCTTGGCAATGAGAAGCATTAGCACTTATTTCTTTAGTGTCCCACACAATATAGGAATGACACAATGGAACTGAACTGCCATGCTTGTCTTCAGCATGAAGTCTACGAGATCTGTACCAAAGAACGAGGTCATTAGCTGTTATTTTCTATCATTCTAGCAATCTTTTATTACCTGATGTGTTTGTTAAAAAACGAGTCTCAGAATAATGTTGTATATGACTTTAAATATTTAGATATGTATATAGGATATAAGCATATCTATGACTATGTTATACTTTGTAACTTAATATCCACTAAGATGCAGATATCAAGAGACTGTATTGCTACTGTGAGGTGTCAAAGCCTACTGGAAAAGTAGATTATTAGAAGTGTGTCTTAGATGAAGGTACTTAAACCCCATATTTTCATGTCTTCTTTATTACCCAGGACTCATGCTGTGAACCAGTCTCCTTCACCACAAGTAAAAACTTCAAATCAACGTGAACCTTTCATTGTTTTTCCTTGTTAATAATATATATATATTATATTATTATGGCTAACATGGGACCTGGGGAACCAAGCCTTGAACCGGGGTCCTTAGGCTTCACAGGCAAGTGCTTAGCCACTAAACCATCTCTCCAGCCCTGGTTACTTTTTTATTCATGTGGTTATTAATAAATAAATATATATATATATATATATCAGACTATCATGTATATGTTCAGCAATTTTGTAATTTTTTTTTTGTTTTTTGGGGGGTAGGGTCTCACTCTAGTCCAGGCTCACCTGGAATTCACTATGTAGTCTCAGGGTGGCCGCCAACTCATGGCTATCCTCCTACTTCTGCCTCCCAAGTGCTGGGATTAAAGGTGTGTGCCACCATGCCTGGTTAATTTTGTAATTTAAAAGGGAATTTGAGCAACAATTTGAACTCATTCATCAAGATCAGCTGATAAAATTATTCTAAAGCTTATGATAATAAATAGTATTATTAACTTCCCTTTATTTTCCCTGTCTTAGTTTTTAATGATATGTGTTTTTCATAGAAATGAGCCAAGATGAAGCAAATTGAGATAAAATGTGAGTCCTGCAGCTCATGGAGTTGAGTCATCGCCCTTGGACCTTGGCAACAAGTACATTTTTGCATTGGCCCACAATACTTGAAACATTAATTAGCCAGTTATATTTGAAACTGGAAATTTATTGCTAGATTTACAAAATAGTAAGAATACCAGAACTATTGGACACAAGAGAAAAAAAGATGGTGGAATGAAAATGAAAAAGTTATTTCTGACATTCAAAGCTCCAAACATGTGAGTCATCTTCACCTCTCTGTGGAAGAATGAATGAGTGTGGGCCAGGAGCAATTATCTAATAAACACTCATATATTTTTCATAGACAGTGACATTGTCTATACGTGTACATGTAGTCTGAATTCAAGATCACTTTGTCTTTGAAAATAAAGAGAATACTAGAAGAAATAAGCCTTTAATCCCAGCACTTGGGAGGCAGAGTTAGAAGGATCGCCATGAATTCGAGGCCACCTTGAGACTCCATAGTGAATTCCAGGTCAGCCTGGGCTAGAGTGAGACCCTATGTCAAAAAACAAAAACAAGGGCTGGAGAGATGGCTTAGCGGTTAAGTGCTTGCCTGTGACGCCTAAGGACCCCCGTTTGAGGCTCGGTTCCCCAGGTCCCACGCTAGCCAGATGCACAAGGGGGCGCACGCGTCTGGAGTTTGTTTGCAGAGGCTGGAAGCCCTGGCGCGCCCATTCTTTCTCTCTCCCTCTGTCTTTCTCTCTGTGTCTGTCGCTCTCAAATAAATAAATAAATAAATAAATTTAAAAAAAAAAAGGAAAGAAAATACTAGAAGAAACAAAATACATGTAGGTCTACCAGATTGTTTGGAAGGAATTTCTTGTTTCCAAGCAGAATCAGTCTGGACCAAAAGCACACAATGAGTAGAAAAATAGAAAAATCATGAGTATTGAAATACCCCTGTGATATAGGCATGAATATATAATATGGTATTTTTATAAAATAAGGGAAAATTATACATGGACAAAAAACAATTTCCAAAGTTACTTATCTGTATTGGCTTGTGAATTTTTACTAAATAAATGAGATATAGATCATGGTATGAATTTAAAGGTAAAACCAAGACATGTTGAATTTGTTTTCCTTGATAAACAAATTAAAATTTTATATTTTCCTCTGAGGATTTACACTAGAGTTTTCAGAAAGCAGAAAAAAAAAACACAACATTTTGTTATACAAAATCAGAAAAATAAGAAGTCCTAATTAAGAAAATAGCATACAATTTGTTGAGCTAGCAGAGCTTTGCTAAGGAATTGTTGAAAACTAAACTTGCAGTTTCAAGCATAAGCGTGATTCCTGTGCAATGTTTTCTTACAGGTATTTCAAAGAAGGCATAATATTTGCTATAACTTGTCACTGAAATGGCCACAGTTAAAGGGAGAATAGCTAGGAAAACTGTTTTGATGGTTTAATACTTCCAATGTATTCATTAATGATGGTAGCTGCCTATATAAACTAAAGTCACCTGTGTGAGATGCATCCCTACTTCTGGGAAGGTTGTGCTGACATTGAAATATATTTCCCATCATCAAAGATTTATATGGGAGAGATTATAATCATTTTGTCTTAATTAGAACAAATAATTTATCCACTGGGGTAGGTAAGCTTGAACAAATTTGACATCACAACGCAGTGTTTGTTCTTTGAGGAAATATTAAAGAACAATGAGAGTTTTTTTTTTTTTTTTCCAGATTTTTTATCCCAAAACAAAAGTCTAGTTTACTGGGTTCTCAGTGGTATACTTCTGTTTTCAGGTTTATAATCATTGCAGATTTCAAATTCCAGAGTTTCACATACACCTAATTTTTACAGTTTTTATTATTGGGGGCCTAGAATTTTTCTAACTTTTTTTTTTTTTCCTGAGAAACAAATTCACATGTTAGGCCTGAAAGAAGGAACTATTTCTGGGGAAGTAGTAAGTTGTAGGGAAGAACTGTATATAGTACATACTCCTCAAAACTGGCACATTTTTAAAATAGAAGAATTGTTTGTATTCTCATTATATTGACAAGCTATATTAATTCCATTATTACTGTGACAAAACACCCAAGGGTAGTGATACAGGATTTAATTGAGGCAGGGATTAAATTCTATAAAAGACGCAGGAGATCCCAGGCTCGTGAACCCTAGCGTTTGGCTCCTTATCCAAATGATCAAGTACTTGAAAATAAAAACAGACTAAAAGATAGGTAAGTTATAAATTACGAGGTTTATTTTAGTGATAGTTAGGATCCAAGGGGGAAATCTAGCTAAAAGACTCAAGCAAAAGACAGTTTACACCCTTACCCCTGCTGGAAAGGGGGAGAAGGGATGGAGAGAATCCTTAATAGACAAATCTCTCAGAATTCCTCTGGAAAGGCTTTGCACCCCACATTGCCATCATCCAGGGACAAAGCATGCAAAATGCATTACACTTAATCATGAACACATGAGGCTACTGGGGGGCACTTCCCATTCCCGTTACCCTGCTGCCTCCACAGGTGCTTAGGTACTGGGCCCCTCCCTCCCCAAAACAATGGCTAACACAGTTTGATTATGTGTAAATTACCCATATCTCTCCTCCAAGTTAAGGGGAAAATTTTGCACCATTTCAAAATTATCTTTACTGCTACTAGAATCTCTAGTGATTCCATTTATGATTCCATTATTGAAATGTGTTTACTCTTCTTTCTTTTTTTCTTCTCTTTCTCTCTCTCATTGCTCTATTCAGTTTTACTAGTTTTCTTAAAAGAAAATCTCCTTTGGCTTTCCTGGTCTTTTCTATTACATATTTATTTTCAATTCCATTTGTTCCTGCTCTAAATTTTATTTCCTTCTTTCTCTTGTAAGAGGGTTTATTTTGAGATTGCCTCTCTAATGCCATCCTGCGGAGTCTTATGGTAAACATCACTTTTAGGTTCTGTTTACTTCCAATACCATATCATATGACTGTATATTTTTAAAAAATTCTTGTTGAATGAATTCTAAAATTGTGACATGTAGTCTTTTCATTACCCACCCTGACATATGCTTTTCTATCTTGACTGTGAATATTTGTGGCGTCATCATGCAAAATGTCCCTTGCAAAAAAAAAAAATATATATATGAAATTTTCTTAATTCTTAAATCTATTGGGCATACATGTGCAATATGAAAACTTTCGATGTTAAAAATCTGGGCTAGGGTGATGGCTCATGGATGAAAGGAACTTGCTTGCAAAGCCTGCCAGTGTATGTTTAATCTTCTACTACCCACATAAATCCAGATACACAAAGAGACACATGCATCTGGTGTTCATTTGCAGTGAGGCCCTGGTGTATCCATACATATTCTCTCTCTCAATTAAAAAAGAAACATAAATATAAAAAAATGAAAAGTTTATGTGTGATTCCCAATTATCAGACTAACATGTGCTTTCTTTTGACATTTTTTTCCTTCTTCCCTGCATGCTTTACCATTGGTTTATTTTTAAAAAGTCTGCGTTTACCTTTGACAAATTGCTCTGAGAATTAAAATAAGCAAACTTATTTATCAAACTCAAGATCTGACCAGTGCTTTACCTAGGGTTAGTAACAGTATCTGGATAATCAGGGTGACATACACATGTCGCTGAAAGAACACAGACCGCAATTATTTCTGGAATACGTGTGCAGTATGCTGCCTTGGATATGGAATTCAAGAGGAATGAAATGTAGGTTTCATAGAAACCGAGAGGAGAAAAACATCCCACTCCTCTAAGGGAAAAGCAGAATTAAAAAGGATTGCATAATGTTCACTTGCACTTGACACCAGCAACCCAAGCAGCATATGACCAACTCTAATATGTAATGAACCCTAACCCTGAGCTCAGAATAACCCTGCTTGCAGCGTCTGAGGCTGCCTGTGTGCCTGTGTGAGCTTGTGCATGTGAGTATGTGGGCTTGTTTGTCATGTGTACTTACCTGTGAGAGCTCATATCTGTGAGTGCGCATATGTGTGTCTGATTCTGCTTTTGTGAGGGCCACCCAACCCAGGTAACATGGGCATTTATAGTCATGTACAGTTGACATACTTGGATGTAGAAGTGATGACTATGTCTAGAGAGCTGGAAGGGGCCTGGGGAGACCCAGAGTGGGGGTACGTTTTGTCTAGAGTGACACACTCGATACATTATATGAAGGAGGAGATGGAGGGTTTAGAACTGAGGAACTGGCTGGAATGGGGCTTCCCCAGACAGTGGGGTGGGGTGAATCATGCTGCTTTAACCATGCCCATTTGTCTCTGGAATAAAGGGTGAGGGGAGTAGTCTGCAGCTGCAGCTTGAGGATCCCTTGGTAAGAGCTTGTCTTAGCAAGAGACTTGGGTACGAGGGCAGGAACAACCTTGCTTCTCTGACAGAGGCCGAAGGAACTTGAAGCCCTGATAACCAGGCAGTCACAATGAAGAGACAACATCCACTGACTCACTTGTCCAGAGGAGCTGGAAGGTACAGGGCATGGTTAAATCGTCTTTCCAGTTCTGTAGGCTCAAGGCTTAAAAATGTGTGCGGGGATGCCTTGCAAATGTGTACGTGTGTGTGTGTGTGTGTGTGTGTGTGTGTGTGTGTGTGTGTGTGTTTGTGTGTGTGTGTCTGTACATGGAGGAAAATTCCTTGTGCACACTTTCCACTTCAGTATATGATAATGAGTCATTTAGTCATCTGGTTACTATTTGCATGTTTGAACAGCACTCCCTTGGTTCCTCTTTAGTCCCAAGTACTTGTTTTAAGTGGTGGACCAGGGGAGACTAATGGGACATATTCATGTTTGAAGCCCCCTGTCTAGACATATTTCCATGTGTAAAGAAGGCTCCAGATGTCATGTAGACCTAGCATAAATGTCACAAGATCAAACGCCCCACCAAATCCTAGAAGGATCTCCCAAAATATTCTGTGCCCACGAAATGTCTGGAAGGAGTTGACTGAGTTGATTCATTGCACAAACACACCCAACCTCCTCCAAGGGCAGAAACGTTCCCAGGTCCCTGGCCTGTAACTCAGGGAACAGTCAGCACAGCTATTTCCTAGATGTCCCTTCTCCTAAGATTTTATCCAGTGCCTTCAGATCTCCTGGCAAGTGATGGAATGGAATCGAGGGACTAACCCCCTCCTGACATCTCATAGGCTTCCACATTTTGAGACTGGTTGTAAAACAGGATGAAGATGAAGCTGGAAATAAAATCCCATGTGCGTTAGGGGACATTTGGGGATTAGGTCTAGAGGGCTGGGCAGTGGCCATCATCCTTTTCTCTTGATTTCCACTACTTTACACATGCTGGCGGTTGACCTCCAGATAGAGATAAATTGTGGATCTACTCCTCAGCTCCGCAGAGCAGAGGTAAGGGTAAACAGGTGTAGATGAACTGTGGCTGGACTCCTCAGTTCCATGGAGCAGAGGGGGGATCTACAGGTGGAGATGAACTTTGTTTGGATTAATCAGATCTTGGGAGCAGAGGTGGGGTGGCTAATGATGGAGTAAATATATGGTAGGAGTCCTCTTTTCAAGGGAACAGAGGCGGGATGTATAGGTCGACTAAAGCCATGGAAGGAGTCCTACATTCAAGGGAGCAGAGGGGCAATATAACAACGCTATGGTCAGACTCCACAGTTTCAGCAAGCAGAGAGTCAACAGAGGCTGGAGTTGAACGTAGCTCTTCCTATGTAGAAATTTATTGTCATGCCTGACCCTGAACACACTGATTGTATACCATATGTTAGCATATTATTGTTTCACATGAACAGTAATAAAAAGAAAACTTATATATTTCCCTGCTGTAACCAAAAGATGGATAAATTACATTCTCACTTCTATTGGCAATATTTCCTGTTACTGATCCCTTGGGCAGGATTATTTTTGTCCAGCTCCCAAAAAAGCTGAGGAGAGCAGGACTTAGACTCCCTGGATCCTCGGTACTGGGAGGCTCCTATAAGGTATTTCCATGAAAAAAGCAGCAAGCATAAAAAGTAATCATCTTCTGACTTTCTGGACATAGGTATCTTGCCAGCTTCTCTCCTTTTGTCTGTCTTGATTCCATCATCTCTCAGTGGAGACCAGAAAAGGGAGCACATGTACTAATACTTGATTTAACATTTACATGTTTGTATTTTTTTACCCTCTCTCTGTTTTAAAAATGATCTTATTTAGTAAGAGCCAATATTCAGTATAATTTTTGTCATATACTTTCAGATGCATCTCCTCATCACTAGAAACACCCTTTCCTGTCTTTATGTACCAGATAATGTCAGCCCTAGAGGATTGCTGGAAACTTACACATCATTCCATTAATTGCCCTAAGTACTTGGAAAGCCACTTTTTTTTTTTTTTCTTGCCAGAAGCAAAAGTCAGTAAAAAAAAAAAATTCTGTACATCACAAATACATATTTTAGAACTGCCAAGAAACCTAAGGTTTCTAAAACACTCTGCCAAAGTTGTTTGTGTTCTCAATACCTGGGCTCTTGGAAGGTTTAGAAAGAACTGACAGACCTGTTACCTGTTCTTCCTGCAGTGCTTTCCAGGGGGGAAAATGAATGAGTGTGTGGTGTGTGTGTGTGTGTGTGTGTGTGTGTGTGTGTGTGTGTGTAGGGGGGGTGGGGACTTTTCGAGAAATGTCACTTCAGTGCAGAGCTCATAGAGAACATTAACTTTAATAGCCAACCAGCTTTGACCTTTGCTTGAAAAGTAAGTTGATAATTTAGATTTTCTCTAAACCCTCAAATAGTTCAGTCATTTAAAAGTTAGTATATATTTATTTACTGCATCTTTGTTGTATATTTGTATAGGCATAACAGGGTCTCTGCCTGTTGAAGTTGGGTTTGCATTGCTGGCAGAAAACACCCTACCAAGAGCAGCTTATAGGAAAAGGGTTCATTTTGGCTTACAGGCTCAAGGAGAAGCCTCATGATGGCAGGGGAAAATGATGGCATGAGCAGAGGGTGGACATCACCCCTTGGCCAACATAAGGTGGACAAAAACAGCAGGAGAGTGTAGTAATAAAGGGGAAATTGGCAAGAATACCCATAAGCCTGTCCCCAACAGTACACTGCCTCCAGGAGGTGTTAGTTCCCAAATCTCCATCAGCTGGGAACCTAGCATTCAGAACACTTAAGTTTATGGGGGGGGGGCACCTGAATCAAACCAGCACTGTCATTGAATCAAAACCACAATGTCAAACAAAATGTCAGATTTGTACCATTCTTCATTTTAGGTTTATGTAGATGCTAGAAAATTGATCCTAACTAGGCTTTTCAATAGCACTGTTGAAATCGCTGAGCCATCCCTCCAGAACTCTTTATCCCAGAAATCTCAATCTCATTAGCACAGACTCACAAACTCCTTCATATAAGAAGAATTTGCCTCCATCAATAAGTGGCTTTCCACCCTGATGAGCCCGTCCTTCTCTCAGCATCCAGTGACAAGAGACTACACATGGGGAGATTCAATGAAGATGTGGAATGGGGAACTCAAAGGCTGCTTGATCTGAAGCTGCAAACAACATAATTAGCTGATGTCAGAGGACGACCAGCCTGATGTCCCTGCAGATGGCCTAGACTAACAAGAAAAGGGTGGGGGTGACCGTATTACAACGTGTCCCCCAGTCACCAGGGCGGCTGAGGCCAGCTCCCCGTGCCTCTGATACCTTGTGCCAGATTGGCTTTTGACGGGATTTCTTTCTTCCTTTATTTTATTTATTTATTTTTGAAAAATAAGGTATTTTCAAAGGGCCAGATCTGGGTTGGTTTACAGTTTTCTGTTTCCAAATGTAGGTGAAAGGCAGCAAATATCAACTGAAAATTGCTGGTTGGGTTTGTTTTTCATTTGTTTTATTTTTAGTTCCATAACTTCTTGTATACTTTCTTTTTGTCTCTCTTAGTCATTTCTTTTTAAAATTAAAAGCCAAATGCCTTTTAACAACAAAAGAAGGACGCATGAATTCAGTTTTATAGACCATATATGCCCTCTAGGAATGGGATCTGCTGGGCAGGCTTGACTAATGGCTGCATTAACTAAGGCCTGAGGTGTGAGTGTGAGGAAGTCCTGTTCATGCTTCCTTCTTCAAACAACTAGGATTGCCATGAGGTGGATCAAGTACTTCACACATGGAATTTTCATAAGTCTTTTTTAATTTAAATTTACTGGATGAGAAGTTTATTGAGTAAAACTGTGCTCAGCTCTTAGGGGAATTCATCAGGCCCTCAAAATACATGAATGTTGCGATGGCATGTTTTTGTGCTGTGGTTGCCATGACAAGGTTGCATAAAGTAAGTGGCTGAAAACAACAGACTTCTAAACTCCCACAGGGTTGGAGGCCAGCAGGACAAGTCACCAGTTCTTCTCTGTATGGCTCCATGTCCTGTCTGGACAATTGTCCATCCCCGTGACCCGCAACCTGCAGGGCATCTGATCGGGGACAGAGTTTTTCAATAGCTCTAAACCAGCCCAGAGTTGAGAAAGGCAGCCAAGGTACTTTATGATTTGCAACTGCACACCATTATTCTCTGAATGATGCAGCTCTTCACAATCATCCCTAACAGCTCAAGCCATGCCGCCTGCCGTCTTAACCCAGGCTCCTCAGTGAGCCTGCACCCTGCATATTACTGAGGTCAAGGGCTTGTCTTTGTGAGTTCCTTTCTCACCCAGCATTCATATGATTCCAACAGCAGAAGTCCACTCGGGGTAGTTTCTAAAGAAAGATTATTGTTAACCAATGGACATAGAAAGCTCCAAGATCCATCAGTATGATAGGAAGGGATAACCAACTGCATAATGATAGGCAAGTCCCCCCATCACATTTTCCAGGGCCAGAGACATTACAGAGGAAGTAGTGGTTGCAATAGGAGTGCTGCTCTCACTGCTGGCCTGACAACCTGTTCCATGGAGATGACCACAGATATAGAGGAGACTGAAAACTCATCAAACAAGAAATTCAGAGACTTTAACATTAAAAGAGACTTGTAACACAGCACAAAGGCTCAACTAATTTTGTGGAAGAAGGGGCTGAAAGATTCTAACAACCAAAGGATACTGTGTGCCCTACTTCCCAACACACAGAGACTGACTGGTAATGTCATGCTGAATTCCAATTACGCTATTGAGAGGGGTGGGGAGAAAGGATATAAGAGTATAACCCAGTGAGAATATAACCAACATGTGAAATGTTCATCTTGTGAAGTTCATCATTAATAAAAGGAAAATAAAGCTCCAGCAAGATCTTAGAACCAGGATGAATTATGCAAGCCAGACCGAAACCTCAGTCTCCCTCAGAATAGCTCCAGGGAGTTCCCACCCCACAGGCCCACAGGTACACAGCTTATCTGTCACTGTGGACCCGGGATAGTGAGTTCACACCTGGTCAATGTGCCACAAAGTGCCAGGGTCCCATCACCCAGCTCCATATGCTCTGTCTCCCTGTATCCCTTATGACTGAACAAGTTTGATTGGCATATGTCTGTCTTCTCATTGCAAAGGGGTATAAAATAGTCCCATTTGAGGTCTTTTCTAAGGAAGAGGGACCTAAAATCTGCAGAATTACCAAGTACAAGAATGCCCTGGGTGTGGGGGGTGTCACACCATAGGCCAGTTGCTGATTCATCTGTCCATAATAGAGACCTGCTATGATAAGAGCCCTGCTCGGTCCTCTCAGGTCTCTCAAGCAGAGATTAGGATTTTCTCTTTCTTTCTTTCTTTTTTTTTTTTTTTTTTTTGTTTTTTGATTTTTGTTTTTCGAGGTAGTGTTCATTCTAGCCCAGTCTGACCTGGAATTCATTAGTCTCAATGTGGCCTTGAACTCATGGCGATCCTCCTACCACTGCCTCCGGAGTGCTGGGGTTAAAGGTGTGTGCCACCACGCATGGCTAGAATTAGGATATTTTTATTTATTTATTTAATTTTCTTATATATAGAGAGAATGGGCATGCCAGAGCCTCTAGCCACAGCAAACAAGCTCCAGATGCATATGCCACCATGTGCATCTGGTTTATATGGAATCTGGATAGCTCAACTTGGGTCCTTAAGCTTTGTAGGCAAGTGCCTTAACTGCCATCTCTCCAGCCCAAGGGATTAGGATCTCGATACCAGTCAGACATTAGTGTTTCCAACATGTCACCTTAGTAAATGCTGGTCGCAGTCTCTCCACCTTCCTTCCTTTCTCTACAGGCCTCTGCTTGGGAACCACAAGCCCTAAGGCTCCTTCTACTGCGCTCGCCCCACTCTCCACTTGCAAGAATTTAACTTGTTCCTGGGTGGGCCTTGGGTGGCTGTGGTCTGGTCATTAGGCCGAGTGGTATTTACACCTTCATGACAGTTTATTGCAATCGATTCTAGGTTCTGGGTCTTACCATCTGACACAAGCAACTGTATTTAAGATCACATGGAAACAGAAAGAAAGGGAAATGTTCGACAGCAGAGGGACTATGAATGCCCCTACCCATCAACAAGGAAAGGTTATTTGCAGACAAAGGAACTTCCCACACACAGGACAGGTATGGCTGAGTTTGAATTTGCTCTTTTTCATAACCTTTCCACTTCACCCTGGATCATGTTTTGTTGTAATCAAATGTTCCCTGTCAGCCTGCCAGGACAGTGCCAGTGCTGAACAAAGGCAAAGGGGACCGGTGGCCTTTTCCCCAAGACACTACGGGTGGGCTACAGCTGGCCTGCTGGAATCAAGCCTCATGATATCACCTCAGCCCTAAAGAAAATCAGGCAATATAAACCAACCCGAGAAATATTCTTTAAACAATATAAATGCTCAGAGGTAAAATCAGACTTCATCCTATAGAATTCATGGGAATATTATGTATTTGTTTCTTCATGTAATTGCTTGAACCATAAACTCTGCTATTTTAACATTCTAGAATTGTGTCCTGGGGTAAGCAGAGTAGCTCAGTGGTAGAGTGCCTACTCAGTATGTGCAAATAAAGCTCTGGCTAAGTTCCCCAGCTTAAGGAAAATATTAAAATATTAATAAAATAGAGTCATTTATATAAAATCACTCTTATTAGGTTCCTGTAACAAATGATATAAGTCTGTATGCTACCTTCTTAAGTTCTCATCTTTCTAATTAATGTTTTTTTTGTCTATTTTCATGTCATCATTTCTCCTACAGTCAGAGCAGCTCTTCTGTACTTAATGTCAGACACTGTGAAGTCATGAATACTACGACAATGTTGTTTCTGGAAAACAGCAATCCTCCTTATGCTTTGGCTTTTACGTTCTTTCTGTCACCACTTCCACAATAATTCCTGAGCCTTAAAGGTTTGTGATAGAGATGTCTCTCAGTGCTGAACACTTCACTGTCACTTCTCAGCACCTCTATGAGTTTGAGTCTCCCAAGAGGCTGCCACCAGTACATACAATGCTGTTTTCCATTAACTGAACATCTCCTTACCCATTAAACTCACTTCATCCACTCCTGCCTTATTCATGATTTTAACTGTGTTCATGTACCTTTCCTTTCCAAATTATACAGATTTTCCTTTCTAAATATTTCTACTGTTATTTCTGAATTATCTAATTGCACAAAAAAGAGCCATATTGAGCCTGAAAGCTATGCAATCCCAAAATGCCCTTCACTGATAATAATAATAATAATAATAATAATAATAATAATAATAAAATAAATAATAATTTGTCACTGTTGAATTCAGCCTCACATAAACTTCCAGGACACATGCAGAATGTATTCAAACTTTTTTATACATACATACATATATATATGTGTGTGTATATATATATATATATATATATATATGTGTGTGTGTGTGTGTGTGTGTGTGTGTGTGTGTGTATATATATATATATATATATATATAAAATTAATTTTCTATTCAACAAATACAGGCAGTTTGGTACCATTATTACACTCATCCCTGACCTACCCCCTCCCCATTGGCCCCTCCTTGTTGAGGTATATGGGTCATGCATTGTGGAGTTAGCCCACAGCTTTTGGTATGATAAATGTCTCTGCATATCATGACCCAACATGTGACTCTGACATTATTTCCGCCCCCTCTTCCACAAAATTTCCCTGAGCCATGTTGGGTTCATTTTTGGTCTGCTTCAGTGCTGAGGTGTTGGGGGCCTCTGAGGCTCTGGCTCTCTGGTTTGGTAGGAGTTGATTTTTCTCTGCGTTGATCTCCTTCCCCTTTGTGCTGGTATTCTCTCCAATGTTTTGATCATGAAGTGATGTTGATCTTGTCAAAGGCCTTTTCTGCATCTATCAAAATGATCATGTGGTTTTTATGTTTAATCTTGTTTATGTGGTGTATTATATTGACAGATTTCTGTATGTTGAGCCACCCTTGTGTTCCTGGGATAAATCCCACTTGGTCAAGGTGGATAATGCTTTTGATGTGCTGTTGGATTTGGTTTGCAAGGATTTTGTTCAGGATCTTTGCATCTAAGTTCATTAGGGAAATAGGCTGGTTGTTTTCTTTTCTTGTGGCATCTCTGCCTGGTTTTGGAATTAGGGTGATACTAGCTTCATAAAAGGAGTTGGGTAGCTTTCCCTGTTCTTCAATTGTGTGGCACAGTTTTAGGAAGATTGGTTTGATTCATTACTCTAAATATTAATGGCCTTAATTCACCCATCAAGAGACGCAAGCTAACAGGATGGTCAAAAACTTAGACCCCTCAATCTGTTGCCTTCAAGAAACCCACCTCACCACTAAAGACAGACACCTCCTCAGGGTAAAGGCGTGGAAGACAATATTCCAAGCAAATGGGAATAACAAATAAGCAGGTGTAGGTATATTATTAACAGATAAAATAGACTTCAAACCAAAAATAATCAAAAAAGACAAAGAAGGCTACTTCCTACTCTTCAAGGGAACGATCCATTAAGAGAATATTACAATCATAAATTTGTATGTACCAAACACAGGGGCACCACAGTTCATAAAACAAAACCTACTTGACAATAAAATAGAAATAACCACCAACACCATCATACTTGGGGACATCAATACACCTTTATCAAAAATAGACAGATCATCCAAACAGAAGATCAACAGGGAAGTAAGAGAGCTCAACAAAACCATAGAGCACTTAGACCTAACGGACGTCTACAGAACTTTCCATCCCAAATCCACATACTACACATTCTTCTCAGCAGGCCATGGAACATTCTCTAAAATAGACCATATACTGGGTCACAAAGACTGCCTTCACATATTTAGGAAAAATGACATAATTCCCTGCACGATATCAGATTACAATTCTATATTGCTAGAAATCAACAACAAAAAGACCCACCAAGAATCCCAACGACACCTAGAAACTGAACAGCATACTTTTAAACAACAAATGGATAGTGGGTAAAATTGCAAAATTTCTGGAATTGAATGACAATGAGAAGACATCATACCAAAATTTATGGGACACAATGAAGGTGGTCCTTAGGGGAAAATTCATAGCACTCAATGCCTTCATAAAAAAGACAGAAAGATCCCAAAACAATAACCTAACCATCTACCTAAAGGCACTGGAAAACTAAGAAAAATCCAACCCGAAGAGCTCCAGAAGGAAAGAAATAATTAAAATTAGAGCAGAAATTAATGAATTGGAAACAATTAAGACAATTGACAAAACAAAGAGCTGGTTCTTTGAAAAAATAAACAAGATTGACAAACCCCTGGCCAATTTGATCAAGCAAAAAAAGGAGAAGCTTCAAATTAACAAAATTCAAAATGAAAAAGGAGAGATCACAACAGACATAAGTGAAATTGGGAGAATCATCAGGATTTCTTTCAAAAACCTCTACTCCACAAAACTGGATAATGTGGAGGAGATGGATAAATTCCTGGACACATACCATCTATCAGAGCTAAACTCAGAACAGATCAATCACCTGAATGAACACATCACACTCATGGAGATTGAAAAAGTAATAATAAAAAAAACCTCCCCAAAAAGAAGAGCCCAGGACCAGATGGCTTCTCAGCTGAATTCTATCAAACCTTCATGGAAGAACTCAAACCAATCTTCCTAAAACTGTTTTTGGTTTTTGATGTAGGGTTTCACTCTAGCTCAGGCTGACCTGGAATTCATTATGGAGTCTCATGGTGGCCTTGAACTCACGGTGATCCTCCTACCTCTGCCTCCCGAGTGCTGGGGTTAAAGGCGTGCACCACCACGCCCGGCTGTATTCAAAGTCTCATCTGCTTGAATGAAGCACAACTGGCCTCTAGCCCAGCTCCCAGAATCCTCCTCTCCAAAGCTTGATTAGAACGGTTCTTACCGTTCACATTTGCATGAGCATTCTCGTCTTCCAAACATCCACGAGAATTTTCCATTAAATTCTGCTAACACAGCATAGAGTTTCTCTATCCTTCAGCTCCAAACTCCTCCAAGTTATTCCGCAAAACCAACAATGAAAGTCCATGACTCCCAATGCTCATGTTTATCAAATGAACAAATCCACTTTTTTTTTTTTTTTTTTTTTTTTTTTTTTTTGGTTTTTCGAGGTAGGGTCTCACTCTGGCTCAGGCTGACCTGGAATTCACTATGTAGTCTCAGGGTGGCCTCGAACTCACGGCAATCCTCCTACCTCTGCCTCCCGAGTGCTGGGATTAAAGGCGTGCGCCACCACGCCCAGCTCAACTCCACTTTTTAATAACAATTTTATCCACCAATTAACTTTTCTAATCGATGTGACAAAATGTCCCATAGAAGTAACTTATTGAAGGGGAGTTTATTTTGGATCTTTTCCATCTATCACAGTAGATCAAGAATGGTGGATCTCTAAGCACTGGGAGTGTGGGGCAAAGGGATCAACAACTGGAGATTCATGATTTTCAGAGTGAAAACAGATGAAAAGCAAGGATAGTTTTCCTCAAAGGCCCAATCCTGGTGACTCATTTCCACCTGACAGCCCTGCAATGCCCCAAAAGTGCACACAACTGTGACCAGGATTTCAAACATTAGGATAGTTCAAGTCCAAATCAATGTAATTTTTCTATAATAGTGTAATGCATCTCAGACATTTTCTGCAACTTCTCCATATATTTCAAATAATCAAAATTGAACTATTTCAGAATATTTTCTTCAGATGTATTTCAATCAGTGATTATAGCATGATACAATTAAGATGATTCAAACTGTGCAGATAGTTTAATATGTTGAACTTTTTGTATCCTTGGGATACCTCTCACCTGATCATGATGAATGATGTTTTTGATATGCTGATAGATTCAATGGGCTAGTACTTTTATGAAGGATATTCTCAACTCTTTTCATTATATGTGTTAACATATCTTTTTAACTAAAATAGATCACTTAGATGTGAAGGTCCCCTTCTGCATAAATACTTAAAACAAAAGATATCAATATGTCAAAAAGTATCTTTTACAATCATGTTTTCTCTTATGTTGTATACAGAATAGCTAAGATGTACATTTAGCTGAGACTCTCATGAGTGGATGGATAAGGAAAATATCTTATGCATATATATATATATATATATATATATATATATATATATATATATATATATGACATAGTAATTCTCCATAATAAAAGAATGAGAACCCATCACTTAAAGCAAAAACAATTGAGCTGAAGGAGATTTCAGTAAGAGACATAATGACATACCAAAAGACAAGTTATGCGTGTCCTCTCTTGCATGAGGAATTTTGGTTAACTTTATATAATGCATAAGACATTACTAGAGGCTAGGAAGTCAAGGAGAGGGGCAGTAGTGGAGAAGAAGACACAGGGTAGCCAAGAAGAGAAAACAACCATGTTCTAGTGTCCTACAGAAGAGTAAGAAGGATTACTCATCGTAATAAATTACTAGATCATTCACTTCAGAGAGAAATGCCATACACATATTCTTCTATCCACAAGCTTACCAGTCTCTCTCTGAACAATTAACAGACAGATAACTAAGAATTTTCTAATTATTGCATCACAAAATCCAGTCCAGTACAAATATCAAAAGAATATGTAAGGATAAAAGTGAAACAATGCTCACAAATTTTAATGTTATTTTTAAGTCATAGTGATAATGTACCTAGTGTATTTATAACTAAAAAAGAACATTTCAGGCACTTTAATATGCCAGTATTAGGCTTTGGAAATTCAAATTCCCAAGCAGAGCTATTGGTTAAATCTTCATCTTATTTTAGGTCTAAATTTGTATAACCAACTCATAATAATGTCCAATATGAGCAAGTCTCAGAAGACAGTCTTCTTACTCTCCATGATTGGTATTAGTATATTGCACTCAGTCAAGGTTTTAGTTTCAAAAATCATTTTGATAAACACTTTGCATAGCTCCTGTGAATTAAATCTCATTAGAAAAACATGGACCAAGTTAGATGTGAGTTGTCTGCCTAACACTTAAACCCAACCCAAAGGGAATGCAACCCTCCGTACATATGGCTCACGTACAGTTGCAAACCAAGGGTGCATGCAAATGAGATTGCATGGGCAGCATCGCCGTCTGTCTGCTCAGTCCTCCCTGATTTGCGTGCTAGAATGTTGCAGGCTTAGTTAGAGGAAGAAGCACCTGGGGGAAGGTGAGGAAGGCAGCTGCCTCCTCTCTGTAATGAAGGGAAGCAATAATCACTAATAGGAGTAGGAACCCGTCTAACTTAATCACAGAAATCCCAAAAGGTTTCTTGGCAGTCTATCAATCTATCACTGACATAGCTGAATCCTTGAATGTTTCTATGCATGAGTAATGACTAATCTTTTCACTCCGTTTAAATGAGATCACTTGCCTCTTGTAGATCATAGACAATTTCAGCTAAAAATAACAAGAAAAAATGTATATGTAATACCTCATTTCTATTATAAAGATAGGGTTGCATCAAATTCAGTGTGGATAACTTAGGTAGTGATTTCATGCTATGTTCTAATCAGTGCAAATATTGATATTAAAAAAACTTCATCAGAACATATGTAATTAGTCACACTAAAAATGCAGTGAAACAAATATAAAAATATTGCCTTTAGACACTGTTATTTATTATAGTGACTAATTATAATTCTCATTGTTGAACAAAATTCCATTTAAAACCCATCATTCTTTTCATTGATTATGCCACATAAATGTATTGGTACCACATTTATCTTCTTGTCTGCCAGTTGTCAACCCAAATGTAAACATTTGGGCAGGAAAATATATGACCAACTAGTGAAGGGAAGGTGCCAATCTTGTAATGTTACTATTAATATTAAATAAATGTCATTAAAGTTTTCACAAATATGAAGCTGTCATTATTTGGCATAGTTCATTGCTTCCTTCATCAAATTTTTACTGAAGTACTGCTATGTAATATACACTGCTCCATTATTCATAGTTTTTAACTAATAAAAATACACATGCAGTAGACTCATATCTCACATATAAGACAGAAAATAAGCCATAGTCCATAATATGGTATAAACAAATGACAATAATTTTCAAAGAATAATTAGTATGGCACACAGTGGAGTGATTTAATGAGTCATAATCTATTCTAAATCTGCCATAAGTTCCTACATTGAGAAAAATAAATCAGTAAAATAAATATCAACTTATTCAAAGGGAGCTGCCTTTTGTACAGATTTAAATGAAGACTGGGCTTATTTTTAAATGTAAAAATATTCACTTATTCTAGAGATATACTACATGATTTCCCTCATGTATGGTGTAAAATGTTCTTAAAATCTATCCAAACTAAAAGAACACATGGTTCACTTATCAATACCTAGATTCCTACATATTTACTTATATAATAATTCACCATCTGATTGGTATATATGAGGCACAAAATTCAAATGGCAGTACCTACAAAATATAAATGGAAACAAATATAAATACGAATAAATATCATTTAAAGATAAGAAATAAATGTATGGTTATGTGGTAAGAAAAAAATGAGTCTTTCTTTAAAAATTACTTGTAAATTATGTTATTAGTAAAACATTTTCCCAGAGCAAATATATGTCACAATAGAGGTTCTGAGATCTAAGATAAAAATTAGTCTCTCTACATATTTTAAAAAAACTTTTTATTAACAACTTCCATAAATATAAGCAATATACCATAATCATAATCCCTTTTTACCACCTCCTTTTATCTGCTCCAAATCCTGCCTCAACTGAAGGCTTTCCTCTTTCTTTCTAGTCTCTCTTCTATTTTGCTTTCATCATTTCTTTTCCTCCTACCATTTAGGTATTCTGTAGGTAGCATCGGCCAATGTGAGATCGTGACTATCAGGGCCCCTTGGAGTCTTATGAAAGTATTGTAAGCACTGCTCGCCTTGCCTTGTGTCTTACATCCTTTCCGCTCCCTCCTCCACAGTGGTCCCTGAGCCAAGCTCACTTAGGGCTGAACCTGCACTTGTCACTTCTCAACACTTTGTTATGAGTCACCTCAGTGATCACCCAACATCCGTTAAGATAAGCTTCTCTAAACAAAAGTGAGAGTAGGATTAATGTACGAGCATAAAAATAAGTATTCTGAAGATAGTTTGGTGGGCATAATATATTTATTTAGCCAGACGACAGTAAAAGTCTCCCCACTAGGGCTTATGACTTCCCCTGCCAGAGACTTTTCATTAGGTTTGCAGTACCAGGTAGAAATTCCCTCCTGTGGAGCAGGCTTCAACTCCAATCAGAGAGCAGTTGGTTTCTCCTGTAATAGACATTCCCCCATTGTGCTTGTTGGCACATCTGGCCTGCCTGAATAGCCATAAGGATTTCAGAGTCCACCTCTGGTTGACAGTAGTCAACAGGGAGGAGACACCTAGCTTAGTTCCAGCTTGATTTCCCGGTGACTTGCCATCAAAACATGTCATATCTTCTTTAATATGCTGTACATCTTTCTATTAATATAATTTATGTAGCCTAATGGAATCCTTTAAAAATCCTAAAAGTAATCTAACAATCTCAATTAAACAGGTCTACATTTACATGTGTTAAACTCAAGTGCAACTAAACTTTTACATCTGCTTAGACTTATAATGATTTATGCCTTTTATAATAAATTGCAGACTAAAACTAGTTTTTTTAGTTTAAAAAAATTATGTACTTGTTTGAGAGAGAGATGAAGAGGCAGATAGAGAGAGAGACTGTGTGCACCAGAGCCTCTATCCACTGCAAATTCCAGACATGCACTGCCTTGTGCCAGCCTGTACATCTTGTGCTTACATGGGTACTGGGGAATCCAACTGACCAAGGTTCAATTATTTTCTTAATGTTTATGTGATATATTAGTTTGTTTGAGAGAGAGAGAGAGAGGAAGAGGGAGAGAGAGAGAGAGAATAGGTGATTCAGGGCCCCTAGCCACTGCAAGCAAACTCCAGATGCATGTGCCCCATTGTGCATCTGGCTTTACATGGGTAGTGGAGAATCAAACCCAGGTCCTTCTGTTTTGCTGGCAAGCCCCTTAATAGCTAAGCCATCACTCTAGTCTTCCATCCTTTCTCAACTGTTTCAGTCCTGATTGGTTATTTTTTTTTTTCTCAGTGCTATGGCAAAATTCCTATCAAATATAACTTCTAAAAGGAGGGGATTAGTTCTGCTCATAACAGCCATGGCTGGGGGAAGCATGGAAACAGGAGTATGAAGGAGCTGGGCATACTGACCCTACTCTCAGGAAGGTGCGTGATCAAAGCCAGTGCTCACCTGTGTCTCCCATCTCCCTGTTTCACTTGGTCATTCAGGTCCCTGTCCATGGTAGGGTGCTGCCCACATCCAAAGTGAACCTTTCAGCATCAGGTAAATCTTCAGGAAATATCCTCACAGACAACTCAGAGACCTGCCCACTAGTTAATTCCAAATACTCACAATGACAATGAAGATTAACATCAGTCGTCACATGCTCAATAAATAAATAAATAAATAAATGAAAACAAGGGCTGAAGAAATGGGTTATTGGTTAAAGAGCTTGCCTGCAAAACCTAAGTACCCAGGATTGATTCACCAGTACACATGTAAGCCAGACTCACAAGGTGGTGCATATGTCTAGAGTTCATTTGCAGTGGCTGGAGGCTCTGCTATACACACTCTTTTGCTTTCTCTCTCTCCCTTTTTCTCTCTCAAATAAGTGAAATTTATTAAAATCTATGCTAAAATATAATTAATGCCTTTCATCCTCATGTAAATATGATTATCTCAAAAACTGGCAGGCTTACTTGGTAATTAAAAGTGAGGATGAATTTCTAAAGAGATGGCTTAGGGATTGGTGTTCTTGCCTGAAAAGTCTAACGACCTGGCTTCAACTGCTCAGTACCCACACAAAGGCAGAGATACAAAATGGCAATCACATCTGGAGTTCATTTGGAGTCCATTCTCCCACTCTATTTCTCTCCTTGCAAATAAATAAATAAAAATTTCATAAAATGAGGATGAAGATGATTATAAAAATTCAAATAATATTGATTTTAAAACTAACTCTATAACTTTATCAGAATTGATACCTGTATGTTTATACGAATTACTACTTTTAATTTTTCTAATTAGAAAAATGAGTTAGAAAATAGAATTTGGTCACACAAGATTACATAGCTAATAACAGGAAGCATTGACACTTGAACCCTGATAGACAGTTTGAGGGCTTTAATCTCACTTTTAATACTTGTACATGTCTCCTTTTGTTTCTGAGAGTTATAGTTTTTTCTACTATTTTCTCCTCAATTTAAATGAAAGAGTAAAATATACTGTCAAAATTGTTATTCATAGATTTAATAAATATTTATGAGGATATAAAACTTAGTTTTCAGATTTCAAATTATTTAATACATTCATAAAAGATACCAATATTGGTATAAATATCATTATAAATACATTAAATTAGACACAAGATCCTCCACCACTGTTCAGAGTTTTCCTTGTAATATTTGCAAATACGTGATTAAAGTTCATAAGAATACTGTGTTTTAATTTGGAAACAAAAGTGAATTCTTTTAACCATTTACTATGAAGCTAGAAGTCTTTTCCCTCCTAGCTAGCTGTAATAGTTGTTGGATTGTGCTTTGCAACCTGCTGGGTAGAAAAGTTATCAATAGGCTTAGCAAACTATGAGCCTGCCCTGCATACTGTACAGCTGACAAGCGAGACCAGAGGTGTGCCCTGGTGTTAGAGTGCTTTTACTGCAAGAGGTAACCAGCTGCTCTTAGATTGCTTCTGAGTCACACCCCGGGTCTGAAAACCTATTCTAAGGAAGGTCATAGATCTTACAGGTCTAAGAAGTCATTATGATTAGATACTTAAAAGGACATATTGTGCCCATCTAATTGCTCTCATATTTTTATATTATAGGTATGCCCATACATACGTGAGGTTCTCATTTCAGTCAGACAAACTTCATGTTGCAGATGGCAGTGAGTAGGTGAGAGATTCAAGTCTTCAAGTCTGGTTAAAGTGTGGAAAACATATGGGGCGGTTGGGTACTCAGTGACACATCTTCATCATGCACTCTTCTGTGGCTCGGGATATTGTGCAAGATAGAGCAGGGCAAAGAGTGTCAGACCCGGAAGTTAGGGAGGAGTATTTGGGACACTAACTTCTGGCTTCATGTCCATTCCTTCTTGACCTCACACCAGCTGTCTTACCTCCACAAGGCCCTCACAGTACTGAGATCGCCAACATTTTGAGGTGGGCAATAAAAGACATCAAAATAGAAGGAAAGCTTGTACAAAAGCAGTAGTTCAGTGGAAGAGAGGAGCGTGGGGAGACAAAATAATATATTGAGAGAGGATTATGATCAAATCACATTATGTTCAACTAAGAAAATAACCATTAAAACTTTAAAATGCCACTCTATGTAAGGAGCTTAATTTTGTTGCTTGAACTATTTCTTTTTTATCTCTCCTCATTCATTTCCATATCTGGAGTCCACTTTTTTTTTTTTTTTTCCTGAGGTAAGGTCTCATTCTAGCTCAGGCTGACCTGGAACTCACTATGTATTCTTAGGTTAGCCTCAAACACTCAGAGATCCTCCTACCTCTGCCTTCCAAGTGCTGGGATTAAAGGCGAGCTCCACCACGCCTGGATCGAGTCCACATTTTTTTAATTTTTTTTTAAATTTATTTATTTGAGAATGACAGACACAGAGAGAAAGACAGAGGGAGAGAGAAAGAATGGGCGCGCCAGGGCTTCCAGCCTCTGCAAACGAACTCCAGATGCACGCGCCACTTGTGCATCTGGCTAAGGTGGGCCCTGGGGAACCGAGCCTCAAACCGGGGTCCTTAGGCTTCACAGGCAAGCACTTAACCGCTAAGCCATCTCTCCAGCCCATCGAGTCCACATTTTATTAACTGTATACTGACCTGGGGTCAGTGCATCTACTTGCCTTTATTATTTTCCATACAAGTCCTAAACCCACCTATGAACTAATTAAAATGAACCCCCACACAATATTAATTGAGTGCTCTGGTGAATGCAAAGCCTGTCAAGTGTCATGTGACGAGTAAAGCTCTTTCTGCTTTGGCGGCTGACATTTTCTTCTACTGTGATGACTTTAGAGGTAGGCTCCTTGTCTCTCCAAAACTGAGTACCCATTCTTACGCTCACTGAGCACAGGCTCTTGTG
Source organism: Jaculus jaculus (assembly GCF_020740685.1). Classification (NCBI taxonomy): domain Eukaryota; kingdom Metazoa; phylum Chordata; class Mammalia; order Rodentia; family Dipodidae; genus Jaculus; species Jaculus jaculus. The sequence continues at coordinate 84,788,814 of NC_059114.1, forward strand.
AATTTGACCTGCCAAGTTTTACTCCCTTTTCTTTGTCCTCATTTATGTTTTCTTCTTTTCTTTTCTGGCCCTTTCTTTTTTGTCCCTTTCTTAACATCTATATTCTTTTTACACATATAGAGTAGCAATTTCACTATATATTCCATACTGTCCTTGTGTCTCCTCCCTGCCTCTGCTTTATAGATGCTGGGAATCAAGGACTGTGTCAACATGCCTACATCACTGTTCTATACTTTCTATTGGCTATATTTTTTTCCAAAATATTAATCTGGTAATTCATATTTATTCTTTGGATAACTGCATATTGAAAGTGGTAAGGTTCAGAGAGTATATTACTATACAAAATATAACAGTTGAATAAATTTACAATATTAATGGGGTTATGCAACTATAAAACAAGCAAAAGAACTAGAAAGATTTGCCATATTTAACAAATAATACAGAAACAATGAGTAGCCATCATAATTTTAATATAACAATGGAATATAATATTTGTAATGAGAGAAGAGAATAAAATGGCTAAACTTGGAAGTGCCCTAAATATTACTGCACAATGATAATGATGATCATGGGATTCATAAGACATAGAAAAGAAGTTTGCAAGTGTTACAAGAGTCTTGGCAAGAAACAATGGAGGTGTATCACTATGAGGTCTGCTATTGTACCTAGTGTAGGCAAAATCTAGTTAAAATGAGCTGAGTGGAAGAATTTGTTCAAAGCTAATAAAATAACACACTGCATAACCTGATAAAGCAAACACATATGATAAAAAATATGCTATCTGAAATGAAGCAGAAAAAAAGAAGAAAGAACAAGAAACAGAGATAGAAAAAATAGAAAAAAATAATAGCAATAGTGTGTCAAGTTTAAATTTTATCAAGTACCATATTGAATGTGAATGGTGAAAACTGCTCAATGAAAAGACTCAAACCAAATTGCTACTGATTAGGAAACATAATCAGCATGCTTTGGCATCTGGCTGAGAATCTCCCAAACTCAGAGATTTGACATCTATTCATCTGTTATTTCTCAGCCGTGTTCATAATAGCTGGCAATCCTGCAATCAGAGGGTAAGGGCAGGCATTGCATCTCTCATATCTCGCTGTGTTTTGCACCTTTCACTACTGATCTGCCAGATTCCCAGTCCAGGCTGCCCCTGCTTCATGTACTCTCTGCGATTGTCCTCAAAGAAAGCAACAACTATTGACATCTTTATCCAAAGCAACTGAAACATAGAAGGAGAGGGGCAAGGAAAGATAAACTCTCCACACGAGACTTCACCTAAATGGTATGCCAGCTGCATGACGTGATGCACAATGTCTTTTGTCTGCAGTGGAGAGATAGACAATATGGAGGAAGAAACATCAAGGGACAATGAGCACCACCCACCTGGTTATTGGGAGGTAGTTGTTGATTTGGGGATAAGACCTTTCAATGGCTTCCTTTTGGGCTCAGAGTTGCTATAAAGAAATCCTCACCCATGCTGTCAGAAAGTCCAACCAACTCACTGGTTCACTAAAGTAAACTTTGATGGAATTGGCCTTTAGTTTGTTATGGGCGCCCTGCCTGGAAGTTAGCACTCACTGGCCTCTACCTAGAAAAAATGACTTCCCTGTGCATACCCCATCTCACTTTGTCTCTCTGGGAGTCTTTCTACTCAGGGAAACATCAGGAAAATACTATTTGCTGCTGTGCCTTCATTTTTCATTAATACTCATTGTTCTTTGACAAAAAGATATTGTGGTTTATGCTTTTATTTATTTATCGATTGATAAAGACAGCAGGGCTAGAGAGATTGCTTAGTTAATGCCTGCAAAGCCAAAGGACCCAGGTTCAATTCCCTAGGATCCATGTAAGCCAGATGCACAAGGTGGCATATGTGACCGGAGTTAGTTTGTAGTGGATGGATGCCATGGTGCACGCATTATCTCTCTTTCACACACACACACACTCTTTCTCTGTTCCTCAAATAAATAAATTAAAATATTAAAGAGAGAGGGAATCAGTGTGCCAAGTCCTCTAGCCACTGCAAATGAACTTCAGATGCACATGCCACATTGTGCATCTGGCTTATGTGGGTTCTGGGGAGTTAAACCTGGGTCCTCAGGCTTCTCAGGCAAGCACCTTAATCACTATTTCATCTCTCCACCTTCCTTGTGTTGTTTCTAGATTCTATGGTCAACAGACATTCCTGCCATTTGTTAGCTCATGTAATTATTCCAGTGGTAGCTCCTCTGTTATTCAATTTTGCCTGGCAAAGATCAATCTTATTACAATACAGTAAAATGTCAATCATTCTTAGATAAGAAAATATGCAAATTAGTAAAAATAAAAGGGATTAAAACCACCATGACAATCCCAAGGGAAAATAAAGTGAATGAATTCATATTATAATATAGATTTCAGAGGAAAAAAAAACTATTATGAGAGTCAAACAGTATCATTTTATAACTGTAAACAGGCCCAATTCATTACAGATAAAAGTCCTCAGCACGACTGTATGAAAGAGCTGGGAAACATAGAAATCAAACATAATACCCCAGCACTTTTCAACACAAAGTAGTGAGGATACGGCCTGCATAACAACCTCCGAGCCGTCAACCTCACTGTTGACCGTGGAATGCTCCATCCAACAGTGTAAGCCCACACTGATGCCACCTGCCAGAGGCACAGAAAAGCAGGTGTCACTACCGCAGAGTGTTCAGGTATCAAGTCAGGGAACACTAAAATAGCCCTCCTCCCAGGGACAATGTTAAGATGACAGAGAGAAATTACTTAAGAGATTCAAACTACCACAGCTAATTTAAGAAGAAACAGCTAATTCAACTCATTTGTATCCCTTAAAGAAGTTGGAAGCTTCCAGCCTTCTAAGAACAAGACAGAGCTTCAATTTCAGGTGATTTTACTTTTTTGAATACTATCAAACATTTAAAGGGCAAATCATGGTTCTATTATTATTTTACTAAAAATAAAAAAGGAAATATTTCCCAATTTGTTATACAAAGCTGAATAGAATTTTGGAATTTTATGAAGTATCAGAAAGGATTCTGTGGATAGCCAGAACTTTCTCCAAATAGAAACCAATCTCAATTTCTTATGACATCATTTCTAATTCTAGACCATACCCAAATGGCTCAAGTTGCTGACCAAAAAGTATTGTGTATGTGCTTTACATCTCTCCCACCCAGTCGTCCAGTCCAGGCCTCCTGGTTTCCTGGTGCTTTCTTTAAGTGGAGTGGCCACACATAGTGAATGGCACCCTTGTTATCTATATGTTTCAACTCTTCCTTCCTGCATCACATGCCACAAACAATGGTCCTAGTTCATATTACTCCCCTGCCTATTTATGTCTTCCTGGAGGAGGGCCTGTAAATTAGATTATTTTAAAATATCATACTATTTTATTTATTTGCAAGGAAGCAAGAGAAAGAGTGAAGAGAGAGAGAGAGAATGAATAAGAATGGGTGTGCCAAAGCCTCCTACCACTGGCAACAAACTCCAGACACATACACAATGTTGTGCATCTGACCTTGCATGGGTGCTAGGGAAATGAACCTAGGCCATCACGCTTTGCAAGCAAGAGCATTTAGCCACTGAGCCATCTCTCTAAACCACTGTTAGTAAGATTCTTTAAAACATATTCCCCAGACCAGGTGGTGTATTTAATCTGTGCCTTTGCAGAGAGAACTTGGAAACACCCAGGCTGGGATTTCACTGATATAGTGTGGAAAGCACAAAGCCAGGCTTCTATTTCTGTAATGATAGTCAGGATGGCATAAACTGGACTTGACTCGGGTAACAGACACAGAGTGTGTGTTGTTCTAGGGTAGTCCTCCTCAATCTGAAAATATAAATTCTTTTTTTTTTTTTTTTTTTTTTGGTTTTTCGAGGTAGGGTCTCACTCTAGCCCAGGCTGACCTGGAATTCACTATGGTGTCTCAGGGTGGCCTCGAACTCACGGTGATCCTCCTACCTCTGCCTCCCAAGTGCTGGGATTAAAGGTGTGCGCCACCACGCCCGGCTTGAAAATATAAATTCTTATCATTTTTTTTTTTCCAATGATAGGGCCAAAAACAAAGACCTTACACGTGCAAAGAAAACACAGGATCACTAAGCTAAATCACTAACTCTCCCAAGTTGGAAGGTCAATGTGACAGACATCACTAGTGGACAACTTCACACCTGACCTCAAGAGATGGGAAGCAGCTAATGTGCAGACACACAGCTCATGCCTTATCTAGTAAAGTCCAGAGGACAAGGCACTGGCCCCCTCCAGCTGCAGTGCATCTATTCCAAACACTTTTTCATTCCCCTTAAAGCACACATAAGAGCTTGGAAATGACATGTGAGGGCCAGGGAGATGGTTGAGTGTTGAAGGTGCTTGCCTGAGAAACCTAGGGACCCAGGTTCAAATACCCAGAACCCAGGAAAGCACACACACCCGTCTGGAGTTTGAGTGCAATGGCTGGAAGCCCTGATATGCCAATTCTCCCTCTCTCTCATAAAAAAAAAAAAATAAATAAAATTAAAACTACAAATTAAAAGAAAATGGCACGTGCAAATCAGGGGCACGATAGCAAGTTCCACTTGATGTCTTTGTGGAATACCTAGTGTGGAGGTTTGTTTCCACTCTTTGCTTATTTTCTATTCTGGTGATGATAGTTTTAAAAAAATGTCCTAAAAGGCCTGGTCAAAAGACAGCAAACATTTTCGCTTATGTATAGATTATAAAGTCAAGATGTTATAAGAATTGGACAGTGTACTGTGACATGCTTCACAGAAAAGTAAGAAGAAAAGGGACAGCACAGGCTGTAAAACACACAGTGGGTAACAGCTTAGTGTGAAGGAATGCATACCTTATCCCCTTTAATCACAGTGGAGCAGTGTGTCAGTCCCAATAGCTGCCATTACAAACTATTCTACTAGAAACACATGCTTTTACAGAAGCCACTATAACCTTACACCAACAATATCTCTACAGGGACATCTGTCCACCAAACATATTTAAAACTGCTGATGGCCACCACTATGATTATTACCTGTGGCAAAATTGATTGCTCCAAAATATCTAATATAATTTCCTTATTTTAGTCCAAGAAGCCTTCCCTTGGCCTCAGTTTCCTTGGATATGTGCGTATATCCCAAGTTGAGTATAAAATGCATCTTCTTATTGTAGTGCTCAGCTAACCCCAAGTAAATATCCTTATTCCTTAGATAATACTCCTTTATTAGATTGAAAAGAAAATTCTAAAGGTCCAACTGTCTAGTTAAATGAATCTAATGAAAGACATAGAACTCTTTATAAAGATATGTTGTAACATGTACTGCTTTTTACTGAAGAAGAAAGTTCATCAATGAATTTGTGAGGTCCCCGCTGATGAGAACCGGATGTCAGAACAAGTCTGTGATGTTGATGCAATGTCACTATTCATCATTGCTACTACAGTCAGAAAGACACCTACTATAGCCGAAGAGAAGGCAGCTACAGGAATTAAGTTTACAAAAGAAAATAACTTCTGCGAGGTGCTGATGCAGCATGCCCGTGGAAAGGTAAACTCCCTGGGTATTAAAATGTGTGCGGGGATCCTTGCTGTTCTAGAAAAGTTGGATTCTTACCAGTCCATTGTTATGCCAAATAATGGCATGGATCACCAGGGTCATCTTTTCTGGGGTTACTAATCATTCCAGCCCAAGGCTCGTGCTCATTGAAGGGAAGCTAAGCTGCTCAGCTGAAGCAACATTTGATTATTTCTTGACAGCAAGTCTATTCTTCCTTTAGCTGCAATTTTCATTAAAAAATTGTTATGCCATTTACTTTTCTACAAATGTGCCTTCCTTAATTCATTAATGGGACTAGTGCATTCTTAGATCAATTAAGAGTAAAAAGATTTTTTAAACACTAATAGTATGCTAGGAATAGTGCACAAAGACAAGGGCATGGAATATTTTTTAAAGGGAGTTTATACAAAGGGCATGTTGTTGCCAGTACTTAAAACACAAGTACAGAAACACAGCTGTGCTCCCCAGCACAACTTCTGACTGGCAACCACGCTCAGTGCCGTCAGTACCAATGCAGAGCAGCTGGCACTTGATAAGGACGTCTGTGTCACATGAGGAAAAAAAAAAAAAAAAAAACACCATCTGATTTCTTTATACACATACAAACACACACACAACACACAACCTCAGATTTCATCAACAAGCTGGAAGAAGTAGATACCAAAGATTACTTAACTGTTGTTCATTCATGTACTGATGGTAAAATTGCTGGAGTTATTTTGAGTTACAGTGATCAGGTTGGCAGTGAGGATGAAAAGATAACACTGTCATCCATGCATTTGAAGGACTTGCATTTTGTGGATTCCTAGCATAATAAAAAATTCATTCACTTTATAAATTCAAATACGTATTTTAGGACAAAACAAAACAAAACACACAACCTACACACACACATTGTCAATGAGTTCTAATATAATGGAAAAAAACTTTTAAAAAATCCATCCACTAGAAGCCCTCCTCAAGCCTAGAAGATACATTTACTTCCAGGTTATTCAACTGATTTTGATTTTCTTTCCACGTAAAATAAAATACAATCAAGTATGCCTTTCAAACAAACCTCACAATTGCAGGTTATAGCAGTTGCCAGCTCAATTGCTGAGACAAAACACTTGATCAGAAGCAGTTCATGGGAGGAAAGGATGTGCTGTGGCTTCTAGTTTCCAGGGTAAAGTTCATCATGGCAGGGGAAACATGATAGAGCAGACAGCCAGGGCACCACACCGTGTCCCGTCATCACATCACATCTCCATGTCAGCAGGAGACAGCAGCAAGTGACAGAGAGCTAGCTCTTACTACCCAGTGCTCTGCAATGGCAAAGCGCTGGCCTGCCTCATCAACACACCTCCTCCAACAAGGCTGTACTGCATGGGGACTGAACAGAAAGGTTAATAACACACTCTTGATATTCGGTGGGGCATGTTAAACTCGAGCCAGGATGCAGGCGTGGATGGTAAGCTGCAGTCATTTGTTATTGATGTGGTTTACCAGTTAGAACGGATTCTGGAGAAGACGCTATGTTACCCAGATATACTGAGCCATCACTACTTACATGGTAGTTATATATAAAATATCTACTGCTTATGAGTAGTAGGAGCAATCAATCGGAATGATAGTCATGCCATAAATTCTTAACTTGACCATATTTGGCTAAGAAAGTGACACCTTTTTATCCTAATAGTATATTGTTTTACAAATTTTAGGTTATATGTATTTGAAATATATAAATGCACTATTTTATAATGTGGAACTTCTGTTGAGATATCATTATATACATGCAAATATTCCAAAATGAAATAAATTAATAATAGAAAAGAAATAAAATTAAATGAAATAAAATTCTAAAATAAAAGTCAAACCTGTTTCTTCTCAAGCAGTTTGGATGAGGAATGCTAAGGTTTCCATTATGAGGAATCCTCTCCTTTCAGATCTGATAAATAGCCATGAGATGATCTGTCAGGTAAAAGAAGTATCACAGAAAATAAACAAATCCAACCAACACCCACATCTATTTTCTGTTTATTTCCTAGTAGGCAAGGGATGCTAATTCTTCTGTAACTAGAATGTCAGGTTATGTGAAAACTCTCAAAATGCATTGCTATGTTTTCCCAATACTATAATTGGTGTAGACTTCACAATAATAACCTTGTATAACAATCGTTCTAATTAACATAGAAGTAAAAAAAAAAAAAACTACAATGTTAGAAAATTTAATCTCACAACATATAATACACATATCTCACACCAAGTGGGCTTCATTTCAAGAATTCAAGGTTGGGGCTGGAGAGATGGCTTAGCAGTTAAGCGCTTGCCTGTGAAGCCTAAGGACCTCAGTTCGAGGCTCGGTTCCCCAGGTCCCACGTTAGCCAGATGCACAAGGGGGCGCATGCATCTGGAGTTCGTTTGCAGAGGCTGGAAGCCCTGGCACGCCCATTCTCTTTCTCTCCCTCTATCTGTCTTTCTCTCTGTGTCTGTCGCTCTCAAATAAATAAATAAATAATTTAAAAAATTTAAAAAAAAGAATTCAAGGTTGGTTCAATATTTTAAATCAATACATAAATTTTACATGATTGAAAACTAAGTAAGTAAACATATGATCATGCTAGTACATTTTTATATTTGCTCCACATTTGTGTTTAACACTTTAGCAAATCTGGATATTAAATATATTTAGAAAAGCTATAGCTAAAATTATGTCCCTAAAATTTTTTGCGCTTAAAATGAGGGGGTGATTTTAGATTATATGAGCAGACTCGAACATACACCAGGAGTTTACCTTGGCAAAGACAGAAAAAAGACGCAAGAAAAATGCAGACAGCAGTGAGGAGATACTGGAAGATTTGCGCCTGGCTTTGAGGATGGTCAAATAGGAATAAAGCACCAAGGAATGCGAGCAGCAAATGGAAGTTTGAAAATGGAAAGGAAAGATGTTTCCTAGTCTCCACATACAGCCCAAGCCTGTGGACACTTTGATATTTCACATTGAAATACATTCCAGTTTTCTTATCCCTGTAGTTGAAAGAGGATTCATTTGTACCAACTTCATATACACATCTGCCTTATATTTGTGGTGATTTGTTATAGAAGCCAAAATAAATAAATAAACAAACAGCTATAATTCCAAGAGCCTCTTGAAGTTTTCTTTGCAAGGGAACTGGATCATAGTGTAATTTCCATAGTCTGTTCTTCATTAACCATTGACTTCATCAAATGTTGCCACCGAAACTTTCATATCATAAGTGATTTTTGAATTCAATAGAATGTATGGTAATATGTTAGCATATTTCTATTTTGTCTTCATGTGTTTTATGTGTCTAAGGTTATTTTTTGATACTATAATAATGACATCCAGGTCATATTTGCATTTATATTTTAAATTGATTTTTATGCATAAAGTTTGGTTTTGTACTTACATTTTAAACCAGAATTATGTACATTTAAATAATTTCAGCAACAGATTAAAATGGGTTTGCAATGAATATTTAGGTAAAATATACAAATGTCTCAGAAAAATGATATAAATAAAAATTTCCCTCTGTGTTTAAAATTATGGGTTAAATGAATTTCTTTTAAGTTATTTATTAGTTCTTTAATTCACCCAGGTACAGCATGGAAATTCAGTATGGAGTATAAGAAATGTGCATAACCAACCAACTCTTTCTAGGTTTGGTGAAGTAATTCAGTGTAATAGGACCTCAATGCAATCTACTTCCACAGGAAACTGCTTTACTCAGGTTAGTCAAGATTCAAACCAAACAACATATCATTCCATTAAACTCATTGCAAACAGCCATAAGAAAGACATGGGAGATAATTTTGTGTTAACTATAATGGGAAACAGGGTGCCCAAGGACAGGAAAGATGCAAAGTTAGCCACAAAAGTGTTTATTAAAACAAATTATGTTCGCTGATTTTAGTCTTCACAAGTAAAAATGATTTAGCGGAGGTATGAAGAAATGGTACTTTTTCTCAAGGACATCTCTCAAGGAAATAAATTTTAAAAGTTCACTCTGTAATTTGAATTTGGTAATGTTAAACCTTATACAATGGACATTATCAATGTTTGTATATTTACCCATATCTACACAATTCATTAAGGAACTTACCTTGAGAAAGCTTATTGCTATATGCCAAGAATACAAAACATGAAAGGTCTTGTGTCTGCCTAGGAATGCAGCTGCCAGGTTATGGAGAAAAGGAAACAAATAATATGGGAAATATTCAATGTCAGGGGAGACAGCAGTGGAATGAGGCCCACACTGGGCTAAGTCCCCAGTGCACAGGAGCGGCTGTGGAAGCTGGGCATGTGTGTCCTCTCTAGGGCGCGTTGCTCAGGATCCAGCACCGAGCTCGTTTATCATCATCATCTGAACTAGATTATGGCTAATGATGGCTAAGCACGCAACAGTGATTGGGATTCGTGAGCATGTTTGTTTGTCTGCTCAACATGAATTTTTGTTAATACAGTCATTTTTCAATCTCACCCAAGTCGCAGTGATTCGTATCCATGCAGATTAAAAAAGTGGAAATTAATTTCATGCCATCAATTTACTTTTCCACTGAGTAACTTAGGATACAAGGACATTAGTCGAAAACATAACAAGAGAATAAGTCCCAGAAAAGTACTGTCACCCTTCACATGTAATGCAATTTTCTAGAAAGACAGAACTTTGTCATATCATTGCACATAATATAAAAATTCTATATTACATTTACTTGTAATCCATAAAAATCTTTCAAAATGTGCCATTTTGACTTCTTTTATTACTTGTGTGGTTTGACAGTCTTCCAAACATGACTTTGTCACAGAGCAAAACAAGCAAATATATGTAATTCCATAGTATTTAGAAAAATATATTTTTAAGACTTTAAGCTTTATTCAAAATAGAAGATTTCTTCTACTGGTATGAAATTGTTTTTCCCTATACATACTTACATATAATTTTAAGATATATTCTCCAAGTAATGTTAACAACAGAATTTCTTTAGAGATGGAATATTGATTTAAGGTTTAGCTTTGATCTGTGTATTATTTTAAATTAATGCTCTTTAATAAAGCTACTTGGGGCTGGAGAGTTGGCTTAGCTGTTAAAGGTTCTTGCTTGCAAAGTCTGAAAGTCCAGGTTTGATTCCCCAGTATCCATGCAAAGCCACATCGACAAAGTGGATCAGGCATCTGGAGTTTGTTTGCAGTGATGAGAATCCCTGCTATTCCCATTCTCTCTCTCTCTCTTTCTCTTTCACTCTACTTGCAAATAAATAAATAAGTCAACATAATAATATAAGATAGTAGCTTAAAATACTTCTCCATATTTACCAGGGCCTACAACCAGAAGCTAGCTCAACAAACACCTGTAGGGAAATTGCAAAACACTGTGGTGAACTGAAACACATGGTTGCAGACATATAGAGACTACAGAGAATGCAGCACTAAAACAAACTGCTAACACACCCACAAAGGCTCAAGGATTGTTGTGGAAGTAGGGGCAGGAAGATTATAATAGCCACAGGGTGGAGGGTCATCCTGAGGCATATGTCACCCCCACTCCAGAGACTGAGCGAGGCCCCAATTACCCCACAATCAACACCAATAACTTTAATGAGGGGGGTCCCAAGAAAAATAGGGACCAGAATAGAGGGGATATAAGCCTATAACTATAAAAAATATTATAAAATTAAAAAATAATTCAGGTTCAGAGAGATGGCTTAGCAGTTAAGGCATTTGCCTACAAAGCATAAGGACCTGTTTCAACTCTCCAGAATCCACATAAGGCCAGGCATACAAGATTATGCCTTTACTTGTGCACAAGGTGTCACATGTGTCTGGAGTTTGATTGCAATGGCTAGAGACCCTGGTACAACAATTCTCTCTCATAAAAAAAAAATAAATGTAAAGTTAGGAAATAATAACTATGTGTCCTCACCCCTCAAAAGAATCTGATTTAGAAAGTAACCATTACCTTTATAAACTGCATTCCTTTTGTCCATCATAAACTTAATCTTTGAAGTAATACACAAGGTAATATTTATAGTCTACTGTGACTTAAACAAGTTATAATTCTGATTTGGTGAGCTGCTGATACAGACTTCTAATAATAGGGATGTCTATATATAATATTAATATATATTAATAATATATTAATATATGGAGAATATATATATATATATATATATATATATATATATATATATATATATATATATCTTCCCCATAACCTTTAGCAGGCCTTGCTAAAGGTGGTATGTCACTGGGGATGTATCTTGACTCCAGCCCTACTAAGTATGCCCTAAGTCAGCTTAGGCTGGCAGATGCTGGCTCTTTTCTCTCTGTCCTGTGGATGGATGAAGAAGTACGTTAGCTTCTACCATCATGATGAAGCCTCCTCTGGGATTTTTAAGCCTGAAATAAACCCTTTATTCCCATAACCTGCTTCTGGTTGGTTGTTTGTCCAAGCAATGAGAAGTAACCAACCAATCATCAGCATTGTTTCCTTTGTCAGGCTGAATTCTAAATGCCATTCATTGGACTTAGGTATATGGAGTTTATGTGCCATTATTTCCCTGCCACTAGAACCAAACTTTCATGAACATAACCAGATATGTGTCAGTGTCTTCTAAGATGGCCTTGTCATGCTTCCACAAATTATACTATCTTCTGGAATTATAAGTATACTATGAATTATAGTCAATACTTTTACAGTATAATAAACACCACACCCCGAAGTACAGCACTTATTGGTCATTCTCCTAAGATGCACTGCCATTCACCTATGAACATGGAGATGGATTCACCCCAGGGGAAGAGCACCAGCTCTAAAAGAGGTGTTTCTGAGAGAAATTCAGGCAGATTAAATATAAGAAATTTGGGAACGCGGGACTTGACTCCTAAGATATTTCCATGGAAGTTGAACAAAGTATTTGGTAAACAAGGAAAATGGAAAGTGTCTCAAGATGAAACTATTCCAAAGTAAGTTAGCATCAATTTTAATAAGAAAAAGTTGGCATTCCATAACAAGATGAAATGTACTAAGCAAACTTCATAAGAATGTATCAGGTGATGTGAACAACCACATACTATGGAGCTGATTAAGCCTCTTTTAAGCTCCTTCTGCATGAGTGACTGCCTTAGATGGAAGGTCTGTAAAAGTTACATCATCACCAATAATAAAGCAAAACAGAAAGATGAAAACAAGGAAACAAAACCTCACATACATTGAAATTTACTGAAAGAACATAGAAAATGGGAATAAAAGTAAAAAACCTCTACCAGATAAAAATACCCTGCACCAGGATTAAAATAGAAAAATATGGCATTCTAATATGAAGTAACTATAAATGAACAGCTGTCACAAATGTGGATACTGAGAGAGTGCCACAAGTGTAAAGATTAAGACTAAAGGAAAGAAAAAAGCTAAAACAGAAAATGAAAGTCGCTGTGAACTATTGTCACTGAAGATGCAAGAATCCCTAGAGGAAAGGCAGGCAGGAAATAAATTCCCCAAATTTGCATACTTCAGCATTAAATGTATGAACTTCCTTTGATTAATGAGCTGTGAATATAATGTAGGCTTTCTCACACATCCAGAAACTGGATGAAAGTCATAAAGACTCACATGTACTTGGGGAAAGGACCAGCAGGAGGTCCCAGAGCAGACCAGAGTAATGGATGGTAAACAGGGAAAAAGTAAAAAACGCACATGTATTGAAAAATGTTTCCATGAAACTCCTTATTTTGCACAATGTCTATAAATCAAGACACAAAGAAAATTTTAGAGACAAAGATTTAAATCATATGTTTTGCTTTTCTCTGCACCATGATTATAGTCTTTTCCCATTTAGATGTTGTCTTGGAATGTCCAATCTGAACTAGAGAAATATAGCCACATTCCATTAGGTTCTAACTATGAACAGAGAGTAAGTTACCAATGCTAAATGCTATTAAGTTTAATAAGGTTGCCTGTTCTGGAGGGCCCTCCATGACCCACTACAAAACTAACTGAACACAGAAAATAAATAAATAAATAAATAAAAAACACTTGTCAATATTAAATCACCACATAAGGGCCTCAGGAGACAGCTCAATGGGTGAAGACTCACTACTCCAGCCAGAGAATCCAAGTTTAATTCTCACACCCTGCAAGAAAAGGGAAAAGGAAGCCACGATGGGCTTCTGCAACCCCTGACAGTGATGGGAGACAGAGAGGGGCTTCTGCAATCCCCAACAGCCTAAATTAAAGGGGAAAAGGTGAGTATGAACCTGAATGCTGTCCTCTGATTTCAACATGTGCACTGTGGCATGGGCACACCCAAATTTCACAGACTTATAAACACAGGTGCACCCATATGCACACAGACACAAACACACACACACACACACACACACACACACACACACACACATATATATATTTTTTTTTTATTTGAGACAGAGAGAGGGGTGGGGAAGAGAGTGAGAATGGGCATGCCAGAGGCTCTGGCTACTGCAAGTGAACTCCAGAGGCATGTGCCACCATGTAGAACTGGCTTATGTGGGACCTGGAGAATAGAACCTGTGTCCTTAGACTTTGTAGGCAAGTGCCTTAGTTGCTAAGCCATCTCTTCAGCTCCTCCAAAATCTTAATAAAGAAATCAGAAGTGCACTAAAGTAGGCAAATAGATCTCAGTACTGATATTGCAAGGTGGAAAGACAAAGAGCTCAATGTTGCTATATACTCCTCAAAATTTTAACATTGTTATTCTAGCATAATTAAAATTTCCAAGCCCAGTGTGAGAACTAGCTGACTTCAGAAAGGGTAAGGAAAATAATTTGTCCATAAAGAGTTATTGCTAGTTATATTGCCATATAGTTTCCAAGTTTGAAAACTGTATAGATGAGACAAAGATATGAGGTGAGCATTTAAATGCTGTCAGACCTCTTCACAGAAAACAACAGAGTACGAAGAAGATAATGGTCCATCAAGCTTTCTAGTTCTTAATTCCAGAATAAATGTGAGTCACATACATAATTTTACATGGGTAAGGAGACCTTTCAGAGGTGGTAAAAACTTCAAATGAAGATATTATACTATATTATCTGGCAAGCCCTACATAACTTCAAATGTCTTTACAAATTAAAGATAAAAGCAGCAAAGTTAAAAATATTTGAAGATTCTAAGATGATGGTGTTGAAGGTTGAGGGAGAATACCATGTGCCAAGGAATGGAGAATTCTCATAGGAAATGGAAAATTTTACACACACATGACTAGAATTCTAGAACAGCTGCCAGTTGGCAGAAGCCTCACAGTTCTGAGAATTTTTAGTCTACTGAAAAGTATTTCAGACTTGAGTTCCCCAAAACTGTAATATGATAACTTATTTTATAAAGCATTGAATTTGTATTCACTTACTAAAATAAGGAACTACTACAAAGAGCTACATGTGATAATCACAAGAAGCAAATCCATCTAAAATATCTAAAATGTGAAAAATTATAATAGTTATATTTTATTTGAGATGTATCTTTACATATTAATATATCTAAAATGATATGGGTTTATAAAATAAACAAAATGTTTAGGGGCAGGTGTGGTAGCATAAATCTTTAATCCCAGCACTCTGGAGGCAGAGGTAAGAGGATCACTGTGAGTTCGAGGCCAGCCTAACACTACATAGTGAATTGCAGGTCAGCCTGGGCTAGAGTAAGACCTTATCTCGAAAAAAAAAAAAAAAAAAAAAAAAGTTTGGATAGGATTACATTGGTATTGATGCCATTGATACTTTTGTTTTAAACTTTAGTTAGTTATAAAAACAAGTAATTGGTAAATTCAAAATTAAAACTTATTTACATATACCCAACTGTATTATGATCTAAGACTAAAGTAAATACCAAGAAAAATTTTACTTTACAAAAGCTCATGCTTTAACCAATAGAAAAGACTACATGAATCATATGCAAAGTAATGTTGGTAATGGAAATACACAGCACTCACCTTAAAGGAAAAAAGAGATAGTTCATGCTGAAGCCAACTACAAGTTAACATGATTCAGGAACACAGATTTATGTTGCCTTCTTCAAAAATGCTAACAGTTTCATGAACTGTTTATAGTAACAGAACAATGAGAATCATAAATCAAAACACTTCTCAATACTATGATGAAAGCATCAGGTACATGGGTTATAACAAAAGGGAGAAAATTATTTTAAAAGTTTCAAATGTGATCTGATGACATTCTTACTTTTTGGGTCAGTGAAAGCTATGGCTCTGTTAATTCATACCAAATGATTTGCCTAATAATCATACACAGGATTCTGGATCACACACAAAGTTCAGATATAACTGGCCACTTAGGGAGCAAAGACAGTCCAAGATAAATTGACACGGGACCTGCAACATTTCAAATCTCAACAACCACTGAAGTTCTAATTTGCCTTGAATTCTTAACATAGGTGTGCCTTTGCCTGGGCATTAATTACTTTTAGCTCAAATTTTGAAGATTTCTTTCTTTCCACTGAAAAGATAAACTACTCAAGAAAGGATGGTCTGAAAATGCAATTGATATATTATTGATCAACATATTCATGACATACCTTCTTCAGTTCTATCCTGTCTTTAGCATATATTGCTCAGCCACTATGTTGCTTATGAGGAAACCAGGTTCTTTATGCATTTATTCATTTATTATATTTTTTAAGGGAGAAAGAGAGTTTATTCAGGAGCAGAAGAACAGAGAGAACCAAGACCCATCAATATGATAAAAGTGATAGGCAGCTGCCTATCCTGCGACGAGTCATGTCTATCACATCTGCCAGGCTCCAGGTGACACACAGAGGAAGTGACAACTTAAACACAGCTCTTCTCTCACTGCTAGCCTGACAACCTCCCTCGGGTAAGATGGCGGTAGACACTGAGGAGACTCAAAACTCTTCAAAGCAGAAATTCCAAGGGTACAAAGTTCTTGGCACTAAAGGTGACTTTAGAACAAGCCAAGTCTTAGAGAATACTGTGGGAGAGGAATAAGAAAGACTACAAGAGCCATAGAATGAAAAGGAGTAATCCAGAGACATTTTTTTTTTTTTTTTTCTCCACAGAGAGTGACTGGTACATTTATGACCTGAAAAAAGTGTGGATCTTCCAATGGAAAGTGAGAACAGTGGACCAAATAGGTAAGCATAGTCATTTATTCTGGTTCTCATTCTAATACTTCTGTAAGCTTGCAACACTATTTTTTTACACGTGTTTCTAGGAAGTCGGGGAGCTAGTTTCTCTGATGTTTTCCTGCCTCTTCATTAATCATAACTTTGTCAGGCACAATATTCTTAAGCCACAGTTTCTTTTCTTAAAGAATATTTTAGTATGTTTTCTACTTTCTTGCCATTTTATGTTTTGTTGATAAATGTAAGGTATTTTCAGTGACAGTTATTTTTACCTTGAACTTTGTAGGTTTCTTTCCATTTAAAGATGAACTACTTAACAAAGCATGGTCTGTAAATAATTATGTTCCATTCAAACATTACTGTTGACAAACACAGGCTTTCCTTTCACAGAAAACTCCAACTTAATTAGAAAGTTATTTTTCAACACAAGGGCTTTCATTTCTGGAAGTTGGTTTCTCTATAACTTCCCTTGCTTCATCTCTATTACCTCTCCTCTCATGTTCTATGTAATTTACAGCTTGCTATGAATTAAGTCATTTATCAAAGTCTACTGGAGAGTGTAAAATATCGATTTATGAGCCATAAATAAATCTTTAAAGCTAGGAATTAATTGAATATTTAATATCTGGTTTTCTTATATACACTGTTATCAATTGCCATGAACACACACTCTAATGCTGGATATTTCTGAAATATTTCTTTGTAGTAATAATTTGTCCCATGAATACCACAAAGCCATTACCATCCATTAGCATGTGATAATCCATTCTTCTGCCTTGTTAACTTACCAACTCTTTCCCCAGCATGTTGAGCAGATTTTGAATTCCTTGCCAATGACTTTCGAGGAACTATTCAGAGATCAATAGGAAATGCAAGAGAACAAGGGAGCTGAGGTCAAATATCAATAGCCTACCTTCTGCTCTGGAATTGGTCTGCCGCTTAAGCCTTATAACACTCAAGTTATCTCAATATGAGCATAGTTAATTCACATATGTTCTATTATGAACCAGAGTAGTTCTTGGCTAGACATCTGAAACATCATGCTATTATTAACTGGAAATTGTGCAAGGGGAGCCCAGGAGTCTAGAAATTAAATAGATAAATTAATTAGATAGATAGATAGATAGATAGATAGATAGATAGATAAATGATAGATAGATAGATAGATAGATAGATAGATAGATAGATAGATAGATAGATAAAAAATTCAGAACCTGTTCTAATTGTGTTGTGAGCATTCTCTCAATAAACATCTGTGATTCTTTTGTTTGGTTCTTCCATCAATTATAGATTTTAGTTAGAGAACCAAAGTATTGACTATAAGTACAATAGTCCTGACTCCAAATAAAAACTGGATCTCTTACCCATTCCTACCATAAAGGATACTCTGGCCTGACCACTTTCTTGCTAAGGGTACATTTGAAAACTATTCCCAGCCAGTTGATGAACCTGTCTTTGTAGACATCAGGGGAATAGAGGATTGGCTTCTTGATGATGTAGAAAATAATTCACTTGTGTTTCTGGAAAAAGAGGATATAGTTTTGACATCAAAAAAGCAGCCTTAAGCCAGGTGTGGGGTGCATGTCTTTAATCTCAGCACTCGGGTGGCAGAGGTAGGAGGATCACCATGAGTTTGAAGCCACCCTGAGACTTATAGTGAATTCCAGGTCAGCCTTGGCTAGAGTGAGACTCTATCTTGAAAAAGCAAACCAAAACAAAATAAATAAACAAACAAAAAAGGCAACTAGCTGGATTCAGGTTATGTGCTGCTTTAAAAATTCACCTGTGGGCTTAGTGGTTAAGGCATTTGCCTGTAAAGCTAGGTTGCAGATATGAATCTCCACTAAGCTACTTAATCCAAATTCACAGGGTGGTACATGCATTTGGAGTTTATTTGCCCTGGATAGAGGCCCTGGCACACCCATTAATATTTTCTCTCTGTGTTTGTCTCTTTCAAAAAAAAAAAAAAAATCCTTTGGTTTCATACTTGTGAGATGAGTCTGACCAGATAATATTTTGTTTAGCTAAATCATTGTGACTGTCAATGCCACATAAGACAATCTACTATCTTCCATTTTCAGGAGCCTCTTTCTGTTCTTCACCCTTGTAATTAGAGGTGATATATTTCCATTAAATCATCAAAGCTGACATCCCTGCTTGCTCTGTACCTTGTGGTTTTCCTATGTGTATGGATTGCTTTATAAGAAAGTAGTTTGCAAATAACTTCTTTGTAATATAGGGTAGAGTTAGCTTCTTAGTGAATCCAATCTCATACTGCTTTTTGGTTTTTTGTTTGTTTTGTTTTGTTTTGAAGTTGGGTCTCACTCTAACTAAGGCTCATTCTGTAGTCCCAAGGTGGTCTTGAGCTCACAACTGTCCTCTTATTTCTGCCTCCCCAGGGCTGGAATGAAAGGTATGCACCACTATGCCTGGCTGACCCTGCATTTTGTTTTTTAAATTTTTTAAAATCTATTTATTTATGAGATAAAAGAATGGGCCAGGGCTTCTAGCCACTGCATACAGTCTCTAGACACGTGCACCGTCTTGTGAGTTGGCTTTACATATGCACTGAGGAACTGAGCTTGGATTCTTTGGCTCCGGCAGTAAGTGCCGTAACCACTAAGCCATCTCTCCAGCCATAGTCTTCTGGGTTTTATTTTATTTTATTTCATTTGCAAGGAGACAGAGAAAATGAGAGAGCAAGAATGAGTGTGCCAGGGCCTCTAGTCACTGGAAACAAATTCTAGATACATGTGCCATCTTGTGCATCTGGCTTTACATGGGTAACAAGGAATTGAACCTAGGTCATTAGGCATTGTTGTGAAGCTACTTAACTCCTGAGCCATCTCTCCAGCCCCTTCATTTATATAAATTGCCCACCTTTATTATATTTTCACTGGTGAAAGCACACATTGTAGTCCATTAGACTTTTATCTCTGTTTGTTTAATTTCACATTACAGCACTTATTAGTGTCATAGCACCTTAGTTTTGAATTACCATTTGTTTTAATTGTTCTACAAGTGATTATTTATTGCTGTCCTACTTACTTTCAAAACTGACATTTATTTTTCCTTGACAACTATGAATTTATGTAGTTTCATGTTCTGATATATTTCCTGGAGAGGCCTCTTTTCTTTCTTTTTTTTGGTTTTTATTTTATTTTGTATTATTTTATTTTATTTATTTTTTATTAAGGACATACTTTGTATGAATACATCATGTGTTGGTACCATCTTTTCCCTCTTCCCTTCCTCCATTCCACCAGAGGTCCTCCTCAGTCAGGTTGCTGGCATCCCCCTGTGGATGTGGGTTATTCATTGGAGGAGCAACAGTGAGTTATTAGAGGGAGTAGGTGCCTCTGGAAATGACGACCCAACCTGTGGCTCTTAAAATCTTTCCGCCCCTCTTCCACAACATTCCCTGAGCCTTGATGGGTGTGTTTTAACTCTAATTCAGTGATGATCTTCTAGGAGCCTCTGGATCTCTGCTTTGGTATGTGTTGAGTATTCTCAGTGTCTCTCTCCTTCACCCTGGCATAGCTTGTCAGGCTCAACATGGAAGGAGCACTTTCTCCTACTTGTTCTGTGGTTTTGCCAGGGCCTTAACCAAGATGAGAGGGGTAGTTTATCTCCTCAGGTCTCACAACCTTCTGAAAAATGAAAACAGATTCTCTGTTGGAAAGTGAAATCAGAATATATTAAATTGGATAAATATTATAAATTTAGGGAGAGTTTGATGGATGCAGGCTCAATTTTAACCAAAGACTAGTGGGAGCCTGATATTGGAGAGCATAATCTTTGTCTCCACAGGATTCAGACCAGGTTGTCAGTTTCAGACATGGGTTCCTGTCCACTGATTGGCTCTCTTAGCCATTCGGAAAGTCATTTGTAACCCACAAAGGCTGTGTGCCACCAATGCACTGGTGTGTACTTCTTATCTGGCTGGTTACTTCTGAGTAGGTTAGACACCTGCTTGCTCACATCATTGTTGGTCACTTTCCCCCAGTAGCTCATGTAGTGTTTTCCAGCACTAGATGGGCTAGCTGTCTGGAGACTTGTTCTCTTCCACATTCCAGCCATTCTTTTTCATTTTTTAATTTTTTTTTTTCTACAACTCATTCATTGTTTAAAAGTGAGATGTTCCGTCTCCAGGAGTTAGTGGAGTACCTGATGTGTCTCATTACTAATTTCCAGTTCTAAAGCATTGTGATCTGATATGATGCATGAAGTTATGACAATTTTCCTGACTTTATGAAGGCATACTTTCTGTCCCAATAATCTATTGTGGAGAAGGATCGGTGGGCTGCTGAGAAGACTGTGTATTCTGTAGATTTGGGGTGGAAAGTTCTTGAGATATCTGTTAGGTCTATTTGATCTATAGTTTTGTTGAGCTCTGTTATTTCCCTATTGATTTTATGCTTGCATCATCTGTCTATTGATGATAGTGGAGTACTGAAGTCCCTAATTATGATGGTGTTGGTGTATATTTCTGTTTTGTTGTCAAGTATGTTTTGTTTTATAAACTGTGGTGCACCTGTGTTTGGTGCATATAAATTTATGATAATGATGTCCTCCTGTTGGATCATTCCATTAATAACTAAGAACTGGCCTCCTTTGTCCTTTATGATTACTTTTGGTTTGATGTTTATTTTATCAGTTATTAATATAGCAACACCTGCTTGTTCCTTATTTCCATTTGCTTGGTATATGATTTTCCATCCTTTCACTCTAAGGAGATGCCTGTCTTTAGTGATGAGGCGGGTTTACTTTAGACTGAAGGTAAAAGGGTCCATTTTTTTGATACACATTGTTAACTTGTGTGCTTTGATGGGTAAGTAAAGACTGGTAATATTTAAGAGGTTCTGACTGTGAGGTTCATTTTAATTCCTGTCATGATGGTGTGCTTTATGGGGTTGATTCTGTCTTGGACTTTTCACCTTTTGGAGTCCGCTCTAGCTTTGATTATTGTGATCTTCTTCTTGTAGGCACTTGATATTGGTTGTTTGAATCTTCTGTGTGGTGTATTCCCTGAATTATCCTCTGTAGGTTTGGCTCTGTGTTCATATAATCATAGAACTGACTTTTTTTTCATGGAAAGTTTTCCTTTTGCCAACTATTGCAAGGGATACTTTCACTGGGCACAGTTGTTTGGCCTGGAAGCCATAGTTTTGTAGGGTTTGAAGTGTTCCATACCACACCCTTCTGGCTTTCAGGGTTTCCATTTAGAAATTTGTGCAAATTCTGATGGGATTGCCTTTGTATGTAGTGGGTTATTCCTCTCTTGCTTTGAGCACTCTCTCATTGTTTTCATTGTTAAGAGTTTTAAATACAATGTGCCTCAGAGAGTTTCTTCCTTTAGTCCTGTCTGTTTGGTATTCTGTGAGTTTATTGCATCTGGATGGGCCTGTCTTTTATGTGATTGGGAAAATATTTTTCAATATTTTTTGCTATGTTCTCTAGGCCTCTGGTCTGGATTTCTTCCCCTTCTGGTATAAACATGATCCAGATGTTTGATCATTTTAGGGTATCTCACAATTCTCTCATGTTCTGTTCACATGTTTTTTTGAAGTTAACAAAGATTTTGGACTCTCAATTTCTTTTGTCTTGTCTTCCAGCCCAGAAGTTCTGTCCCCACATGTGTGACTCTGTTAGTGATTGGTTGTGGAAAGGTTTTTCAAAGCTCTATTTGATTTTTGTTTTCTCTTGTTTTTTTTTGCATCATGTGAATCTTTTTTTTTTTTTTTTTTGATGCACAACTTCAGTTTGAGGTTTGAGGTTTGATTTTCTTTATGCTTCCTGGTATTCATTCTTGCACATGATCATATCTCCATTAAGTTTGGTCACCTGGATATTGAGATTCTCCATTTTTTTTTGTTCATTTTTTTTTTATTTATTTATTTGAGAGCAGCAGACACAGGGAGAAAGACAGATAGAGGGAGAGAGATAGAATGGGTGCGCTAGGGCTTCCAGCCTCTGCAAACGAACTCCAGACGCATGCGCCCCCTTGTGCATCTGGCTAACATGGGACCTGGGGAACCGAGCCTCGAACCGGGGTCCTTAGGCTTCACAGGCAAGCGCTTAACCGCTAAGCCATCTCTCCAGCCCAAAGATTGTCCATTTGTTAACACACCGTCCATCCATTGATATCTTTTTGATGTAAATTACCCAGAAATGTTTAACATCTTTAATCAATGAATTATTATAAATGTTTAGTTAGCACCAGACATATTTCCAAGTTGCATGAATGTTTACTTAAATATAACTTTTATGGTGCCTGGCATGGTGGTGCATACATTTAATCCTAGCACTTGGGAAGCAGAACTAGGAGGATTTCTATATGCTTGAGGCCACCCTGAGCTGCATAGTAAAATCCAGATCACCTGACCTAGGATTAGCCCCTACCTTGCAAATCAAAAGAGGAAAATAATTATTATTTTTATTGCATTAGAAATTCTTGAGCCATATAATTTGCACATGCCATTTGGGGAATTCACTCCATGTTTTTAAAATGAAACATATTTTCATTACTTTGATAACTACTGAAGTTAAACCTTAAAAATATCTCATAAACATTTAAAATTTTTAAACAAAATAATAGCAAATTAAAATTAATACATATTGCCATCTGTTTATATTATCATTTACTGTGCCAAATCATAATTTTCAAACAGAAATTATTTTCTAGTACAAAATTAAACATTTAAACAAAAACTCTGTGGCTGGAGAGGTTGCTTAGTGGTTACAGCATTTGCCTGTGAAGACAAAGGACCCAGGTTCAATTCCCAAGGACCTACATAAGCCAGATGCATAAGGGGGAGCACTCATCTGGAGTTTGTTTCAGTGGCTAGAGGTCCTGGTGTCCCATTCTCTCTCTGTCTGTCTCTCTTCTCTTTCTCTCTCTGCTTGTAAATAAATAAATACAATTTATTTAAACACAAACTCTTTATTTCAGGCTAGAAGGATGGCAGGAGTTTTCCTGCAAAGCCAAAAGACCAAGGTTCCTTTCCTCATTACCTATGTTAGCCAGACACACAAGGGACGCACACATCTGGAGTTTGTTTGCAGTGGTTGGGGGCCTTGAGGTGCCTATTTTCTCACTCTCACTCTTTCTCTGTCAAATAAATAAATAAGTAAAAATAAAAATATTTAAGACATCTTTATTCACAAGCAATTAATTCTAGCTTACTAGTCACTGAAGGTAACACTAGATAGTGAAGCAAGGGGTAAAAGAGTATCCAAATAACCATGCGGAACACGGCATTTGGGGAAACACTTAGGACACAGCACTCAGAAGGCTGAGGCAGGAATATTTCTGCAAATTCAAGGCCAGCCTGAGCTGTCTCAACTTCACCCACAATCCACAAAGAATATTATAGTAACATCTAAGAAAATGAGTCAGGTGCTCCAATGACCCAATCGGTGTACGGTATTTACAGAAAGTGTTACATAAAATCCAAATCAAAGTAAATTACTATGTTACTTGTCTTAATATTGATTTCTCAATATTATTGAATAGCATTCCAAGAATAAAACACCCCATCATACTTCATATGTGTAGAAAGTATGGAACTGTCCATACCAAATACATACATATGTACATAATATGCACACACATGTGCATATGTATGCATGTATTTATAAAGCTTTGAGCAAAATAGGACAATCAAAGACAAAAGACATGGCCCACATTCCTATGTGTGTTTAATTGAAAATATTTTATGAACCATTACTTTGTGCTTTTCCATTAAATATTTCATTTCCTGAAGCTTCCCTGCTATGTTGCATTTATATGTTCATTTATTTTGCAGTTTGGATAGCCTAATTATGCGTTACCCTCACAGAAAATGTGTGATGTTCAGGGAGCATAAAATCTTTAAGCACGGAGGTCAGTCACTGTTTTGAAGACAGCTAGAACAGTCTGGCTCACACATTATACTTCCAATGCATGGAACATTTATTTCTACAACAAATAAACATGACATTGCTTCAAATCACCAACGGTGATAGAATATCAGCTGTAAATATTATTTTCATCTCACAAATATGTTTCCCTTAATACATTTGAATCTATCAAAAACATGTTTAGAATTGGTATCCCATGGCAGAACGTATATATTTAATGTAGATTCTGAATAGGATTATCATAAAAGCATGTTAACACCTCAAAGTGTTCCATGAGATATCTCAAGGCACCACATATCATTCTGAATTTTTATAAAGTGTTTCTTTTGCATGTGTGTAAATACCTGAATACAAAGAGAATTTCTCTGGTGAGCATTTTTCTTGATGAGTGGATGGAAAAAGCTTCATTTGTGTTTACTTTAGTATCATTTTTATTAGGAAGAAGGAAAAAAATAGGGCACAGATTCATGGGAATTTAGATTTCCTTTTACACACACACACACACACACACACATACACACTCAGGAATGTATTTTGCTACAGATATAAATTCAATCTTATTTATTTCATAATTACTCTTTATCTTATATCAAAAGAGACTTATTTGAGTGAGTTTACCTGTGTTTGATTTGTGAAATGGAGGAATTTTAGTTTTTATCCAGTAGAATTTGATGAAATCAATTGAGATACGTATCTATTGATAGAAGAGGACAGGGGTTACTTTTACAAATTGTACACAATTTTATCATTTTTTTTATGGAACACTCTATAAAAGTGGGAGGTACCTATGGAGAATAATTGTGTTTATGAGTAAGTCTATAAGAAAGTAGAAAGTCTCTGGTGAACTCTTGCAGTTACCGAAGACCTTGCAGAGAGTACCAACTTCTGTTCTCTCTCACATGTCATTCCTAAAATGGGTCAGCTGGAGTTGTGTATAAACAAAAGTAAGCATCAAGAGTATTAGCATAGATCTAGAATAAGACTATGGAAAAGTGTCAATAGAAAGGGATGAAAGGAAGGAATACTTGACATGCTAGGTGAGAAAAAGCACTGCAGGTGAAAGGCTTTGGGTTGGGGAGGAGAATTACACAAAACTAATGATTCCATAAATCAATACCATAGAAACCTTTCTCATGGGCAGCATTACATAAGATATAGCCCTTAAAGGAAATGGTGGTCGGAAGTGTACAGTAGAAGGTAGAGAAAGCTTAACCCTAAAACCACTGTCTCTGGCTGGTAAATCCCAGGGTCAGAATTGAGTTATACCCTCATAGTGACTTGTTGCTCATGGAGACCAATGAGGTTCCCAAAACCATGCAGGACATTGCCAAAGCACTTAATTACCTGCCAAAGCTAAAAGGCAAGACCTTATTTTTGAACACCAGAGGATATGGTCATGAGATACTGAGAGACCATGCTGAAACTGAAAAGGAAGCCAGGTCTCTCCTGTCCAGACTTAATAGTGCTGGAAAGTACTATGAGAGCTGCTGGAGGATAATGGTCACCAATAGCAAAAAAGACATAGGAGATCCTGCAAGCTAGAAAAGGAAGCAGCCAGGTGCGAACTTCATACCTGTGTGATAGTGGCACGCAGCATATGTGAGTAGCCAACTGCTCTCGGACTGGACACGGGGCCCTCTCAGTGAGAGTGAACTCATACTTGGTACGCAGAACCAAGTCAGAATCCCATGGATAGACTCCAGAGAGAATCTCCAACTACTCTTTGGTTAAAAAGAATGAACATATGCATCAAAATTTTTCTTACATAACTATGGTGATCCCCTTTAATCCAAGCCACTCTTACTTTTGGATGGAGAATGTTTTATTCTACAGATGGTAAAGTATAAGAGTGTGATTCAAGCGCCATCAGTAGGACAAGAAATGAAAGCTGGCTGCCTACCACAAGTCATGTCACTTCTACTACATCTGATGGGGCCCAGGAAACAGTGCAGAGGAAGTTTCAGTTTTAACGTAAGTACTGCTGTCACTGCCAGATGAAAACCAGGTCCAGGGAAGACGGCAACACTGCGCTCACTCAAAACTCCTCACAGCAGAAATCCAGAAGTTACAGAGAATTCAACACTAAATCAGACTTCTACCATGTCTGCCAGGGCTCAGGGAACATTGAGAGAGAAGGGGGTAGAGAAGCTGTAAGAGCCACAGGGAGGGTAGGAATATTCTGAGGGATACTCCCACAACACAGAGATGGATTGAGGCCTTCATGACCCCACTGTGAATAGCAATAATCCCCCAAAATGGACTCTGTCAAATGGGAGCAGAGAAGGACGAATATAAGAGTATAACCTTTTAAAAACTATTATTTTTGACATAGGGTCTTGCTCTAAACCAGGCTGACTTAGAATTCACTATGTAGTCCCAGATTGGCCTTAAACTCACAGTGATCCTCCTCCCTTGGCTTCCCTAGCCCTGAGACTAAATGTGTGCATCACCATACCTGGCAAGTGTATAACCTTTTAAAAAATGCTTTCAAATATACTACTAAGTTTAAATAGAAAATTATACAATCTAACATAATATTTACACATAACATCTTTATTATTCCACATGTTGCCTTTTCCATACACATATTACCCATCTACATTTTAAGGTAGAGACTAGATTAGGAGAAGAGTTAAGTGGGGGTACAAAACAAATTAAAGACTAAGAAAAGGGAACACTTTTTAATATGCCAAAGTGAAATACCAAAGCTGATAACAGAGCAAAGGGGTAATTGATGAGACACATTTGTTATTGAGGTATAGATATGGCAGTAAAAGTAATATTATGCCATTTTCCAAAATATGTTGTCACTTAGTAAAATATAAATTTATATTTAATAAATAATAATTAATAGATTTAGGAATATAGCTCAGTAGTACAGTAAGTGCTTAGCAAGCCAGGAGTAATGGGTTAAGGTCTCAGCACACATATTGCGCAAACATAAAGCATACATTTATAAACATACATACACAAACACTCAGACAGGTTATCTTCAGTGATTTCAAGTATTTCTTGTAATTCTTTAAAATATTTATTGTCAATTTTAAGAATGACTTTAGGCATTCCAAATTAATGGACATATTGATCAATAGGGGTCTTTTCAGAAGAATCCTGAGCTTTATTCTGAGGACATCACTTTCTCTTTCCACCTCTGACAGCAATCTCTTCATACCTCCATCTTAAAAGGAAAACGTAATGTAGTCAGACATGATATTCATTCACCTAAGTACTGTCTGCAAATAATCTAATTTATACGAAAACGTATAATTAAATAATCTTTATACTACCTTGCCATATAAACACATAAACAATACCCAGCTTTTATTGTTTTTTTTTTTCCTACATTATAAAAATTTTCTTATTTTAAAGACATAAAGCATGCATTTTATGATTCCCTGAGCTTCTATCTATGTATCTGTTTTCATCAGACCTGATTCTGTTGTTTATTTTCATTATTAGACTAAGAATTTGACTATATTACAGATGCTCTCTTTTTTGTCATTGAGAATTACCTATCCTCTTCTGAGTTATCTCATTCTAAATGGCTAAGAATATAAAATCTGCTATTTCATGTTTGTCTTCTTAAGATCTTGATCGTTTTCAACATAGTCAAACACTTCTGCATGGAATTTTGTAATAATGTCAAAATCATGTCAAATTTGTCTAATTATCACTTAGATTGCAAAATGTTCTCCTCAGAGTGCAGCTTAACTTATTTCTTTAATCTTATGTTTTCTGATCATTTTAAGCAGGAGACCCCTGTGTCTTTTACAGGGCCTCTACTATGCCTTTCAGCCAATTACCACATGGACTGATATTGATTGCTGAGGGATGTGTTAGAAAAATTATATCAACCTTCATACAGAAAGTAATATACTGCTAATTTCCCTAATACATCAGTTATATAAATCAGAAAAATAATAAATATAAAAGTGCTCTCCACTGCTGGATATATATTTGTAACTTCCTGAGCACAGCAGTCTGAAACAGAATTTTTGAGCATTATAAAATGTTTGAAATTTAGGGAATGAGGGGATGAAACAATAGTTAAATCAATTACCTGAAATGCCTAATGAGCCCCATTACCCATGCAAATCAGATGTAAAAAGAGGTGCATAGATCTATCGTTTGCAGTGGCCCAGACACACCCATTCTCTCCTTTTCTTTTCTTTTCTCTCTTTCCTTCCTTCTTCCTTACTTTTTCACACCCTCCTTCTTCTCTCTATCTATCTCTCTCTCTCCTTAAAAATAACATTTTAGGGCTGGAGAGATGGCTTAGTGAAGCCTAAGGACCCCAGTTCAAGGCTTGATTCCCCAGGACCCATGTTCGCCCATGTACAAGGGAGCACACGCATCTGCAGTTTGTTTGCAGTGGCTGGATGCCCTGGTGTACCCAATCCCTCCCTCCCTCCCTCCCTCCCTCCCTCCCTCCCTCCCTCCCTCCCTCCCTCCCTCTCTCTCTCTCTCTCTCTCTCTCTTTCTCTCCCTCTTTCTCTCTTTGTCTGTCACTCTCAAGTAAATAAATAAAAATTTATAAAATAACATTTTAAAATATTTTTAAAATATTTGAGATTTTAAAATGTCATTACTGCATATCTATAACCAAGAACATTGTATTTTATTTTAAGAAAGCATTTTGAAACTTCATACATAATGGTAGGACAGTGTGTCATATTGACACAGGAGCAACTGTAAAGTTGCTTATGGCCTGAGATACCACAATGTTAGTGCTGATAAGCAGAAATGGACAAGTTATTGGTACATTATCGTATCATCACTGACTTAAATAATTTCAATTGGCTACAGTATTGAGTAAAGAGGGAAATCCTGCTGAAAACAACCGTTTCTAACAGAAAAAACGGAAGTGAAATAGTTGCCATCTTTATTTTCCTGGAAACACAAACAAGGAAGATACATGTTCAGGGAATAAAATTAGTTACAGTTTTCTGAAGTGTGACTACGTAAAAGAAATGTCTTCAGAGAGAGTCTGATGTTCATTTTTCACAAGGGGACTAAGAACTTTGAATTATTTACATTCAACATTTATTTATAAAATTAAATATCATTCAAGCCAGGTGTGGTGCTGTGTGTCTTTAATCCCAGCACTTGGGAGGCAGAGGTAGGAGGATCGCCATGAGTTCAGGGCCACTCTCAGATTACAGAGTGAATTCCAGGACAGCCTGAGCTAGAATGAAATCCTACTTCAAAAAACAACAACAACAACAACAACAAAATATATATATATATAAAATTCAAATTTACATTATTAAATAACCTTGATAAGCATGATTTCTGCAAAATGAACTGAAATAGACATATATGTTGTTAGGTGAATTAAAGCAGTTTTAAGATAAAATATAATTAAAAAAAGAACTAAACAGATTTTTTTTTTCTTTTCAGCATATGTTTCCCTAGACAAAAGGTAAATAAGAAATTAAATTATAGTCCCAAAATTCTGAGGTAAAGTGGGAATTGGATGACAATCAAAATGTAAGTCAAAGAAAGGATGCAATCTCCTCTTCAGGAGTTAATTTAAAGGCTGAAGGAAGCCTACAGGAGAAAGTAGAGAGAAGTGTGTGACTTAAAGATGGTGGCTATGGCAATTATTTATTTATTTTAAGAGATTATACTCTTGTATGCCCTCTTTCCAGTTCTCATTTCCCTGGGACTCTCCACTGTGGGCTTAGGGAATACTAATTAATGAATTTCATAAATGTTCCATCTCCATTGCATCAAGACAAATGTTACATTACCTATCGGTTACACATCATTTTATGAAACAAGAACTAAATGAAAAAAGTTTTTGCATCTTCTCTTCCTGACAGCAAGTATCAGAACCTGCTTTCTGTTTCTGGGATCTGAAAGAAAAGATTCCTTGCCAGAGTCACAAGGCAACTGTAATTGCTGTAACGGTTTGTGAATAACGTAGGCTTCTCCCCTCAAGTAGAAGCAAATTAAATCAATGAAAATCCAGGCACCACGTCTAACCATCTTTATTCTGAGAACTTAATGAGTGCATGGTTCCTTTGCAGTAATAAAACCTTTTATTGCATTTCAGAAAGAATAAAATATTATAAAAACAAAAGCTTAACATTTCAATCACTAATTAGAGCAAAATGGTACTGAGAAGAAAAATAGTAATTATAGTGAAATCAGTTCCATGGAAGGGACTTGGACTCCTAAGAACAGCATGAAAAATTTACAACAAGGAACAATTTATATTTAACATTCTAATATTAAAGTGCATCCGACCCTACTCTATTTGGTCACTTGCTATTTTATCTTTCTTAAGAGTTATTTATATTAGTAGTTTAAGATAAATTAAAGTAGTAATCTTAAACTAAATGTTGGTTGCACATTTATCACATAAGTTCATACTGTTTTTCATTACTTGCTAATTATCTTGTGTGCATTAGTCTTCCTTCTGTAATTAAATTGTAACATTGCTGAGAAGAGTAAGTACGTCTCATACTTCGTGTTGAAATCCACAGAGTGCCTGGAATGTATAAAAACCCTAGGAATAGCATAGTAATCTAACACACAACATGAGTTTATAAACAAATGTTCTGAAGGGCTAGACCACTATGGAATGGCAATATATGACATTCCATTTCTAGGAAAATCCCTCCCAAATACTTTGTACATTTTTTGCTCAGAAAACACAATTTGTTTATGGTTTAGAGTGAAATAACTCTGGATTTTATTGCCATTAGAGTAATCCAAATTAGAAAATAAAAGTATTACTCTCCCATAGTAATTACAAATATATGGAGGGTAATATATTTTAAGGGCTAGAAGATATTTTTTTTTTTTGTCTTTTAAATTTCTCTCGTATGTATTTGTACTTTTACCTAAATCTATTTGCAACAGAACTCAAGATCAATATCAGTGACCTTAAATCTACACATGAACAGTGTTTTAAAACTTTTCTCAGCTCCTCTCAGTGAATGCTACATGGGTTTTCATCTCTTCTTGTTGCTTTTTCTATGCAAGCTTATAATGATCACCATCTGAATAGTGATGCCTCAAATAAGCCATGCAGATAGCCAAGTTGCATTTCCATGGAAAAGAGTTTAACGTTATTATTTTTCTTTTGAAGAAATACTTAGGGTCAGGAGAATGGTTCTGTGGTACAGTACTTGCCTAGTATACCATGAGCTCCTGGATTTGATCCCCAACATCTGAATGAAAAAACAAAATATGAATTAAAATTACTGAAGATGTGCACCATATTACCAGGCAATACTGAAAGACTGCTTCTATAGGATTGAAAATCCTCCTGTTCCCCCATCCCAAATAGACTGTGCTAGCCACCGCCTGAGACAGAGATTCCAGATTCATGAGCATCCCTTCCTGACACCGTGGCTGCTGCTGAAAGTTGAATGGCTGCCCAAGCAAAAGAAGTCTGCACTTACTCACACATCTAAACCAATTCAAAGACATTCAACAATGACAAATTTCTCTTCTCTCACTTAATATTGTTTTTCTTTTTTAAAAATTTTTATTTATTTTAGAAAGAGAGGATGAGAGAGCAAAAGAGGGAGAGAGAGAGAAAGAGACAGAGAGAGAGACAGAGAATGGGGCAAACCAGGGCCTCCAGCCACTGCAAATGGACTCCAGATGCATATGCCACCTATGTGGGTCTTGGGGAATTGAACCTGGATCCTTTGGTTTTACAAGTAAACACCTTAACCGCTGAGCCACCCCTCCAACCCCCGTGTTGCTTTTCTACAGCTGCTGCAACATATGACTACATCGTAAGAGCTTAAAGTACCATTCAGCTACTTGTCATACAGCTGGGCGAGTCATACATCTGTAATTAGTCACCTTAAGCTTGTATCTCGCGACTTGGAGAAATCTACCTCCTGGCTCATTCACGCCGCTGAACAAATTCAGTGTTATCATTTTAGCACAGAGCCCCCAGTTCCTTGGACATTGTCAGAACTTAGCTAATTTAGGTCACTTGCTGTCACTGAGTACCTCTTGGTAGAACCAGCCAACTGCATGTCTATTTCCTTTGCTTTTGTCTTTATGAAAGAATACTCCTTTCCTTTCTGCTCGTACAGGCTCTAGTGCTTTATTTGGGTTTATCCACATAGTCTATGATGATACCCCAATTTCAATAGCATCTCAATGATAGTGTTAACTCATCTTTTCATCTTCAAAGTTTCATAAGAGAAGTATCTAGAAAGGTTATGGAGTGAAAAACAGTGACTCAGCAATCTTGGTACATGTTTGGAATTAAGTCTATCAAACCCCACACAAAATCCATTGGGAGAGGTTCAATTTCTCACATGCCATATTTTCTCCTACTTGAAATCTAATGAACATTAGCCAAAATTCACCTTCGAGATTCCACCTAATGAATGCATACCTACTTTGAACTAAATGGAATGGAAAATAAAGTCACATTAGTGAATTGTTGGTAATTAATGAGCCCACAGTTATTTGTCACAACTAGGTACTGCTAACTGGGATGAATACACCACAGTTATTTCTTCTAAAATCTTCTATATAAAACTGCATTATGAACTTCCCCTGAAAAGTATGTATACTGTAGGGATTGGCAAATATTACAAAAGAATTGTACCCCTTTGGAAAATAGATTTATCAGTGTATCAATATAAATCTCAATTCTGTTCTCTATAGTATCTAAATGCTATTGGTACGATCCAGCTTTAAGGAAGATAAAAAGAGTAAGTAACTTCTACAGGTGTAAAGGTAGAGACCCAGCAATATTTCTTTGTAGAAGTAATGCATAGGCGTGTGGAACCTTCATGGGTGCACGTTTAACACGTTAGCACATTTAGATTGACTACAGACAGACCAGTGCTACCTTCTTAAAATAGTCTCCAGGTAGTTTTGTTTATTACTATTGAGAACCTAATGTGTTTGGTTCACTTTATTTGCTATTTAACTTTTTTTTTAAATTTTAGCTTATAGTATTGATAAGGCAATATAACTTCTTTCCATTTGGAGGAATCTCTCCTGAGAATTGGTGGGGGCTGGGTGTTACATAAATTTCCCTATCCCTGCAAGAGGAATGTTGGAATATGGTTGTGCATGCATGCATGCATGAGTTTGTGCATGCATGTGTGTGTGTGTGCGTGTGTGTGTGTGTGTGTGTGTGTGTGTGTGTGTGTGTGTGTGTGTTTCTGGTTATATCTTCTTCAGTTGTTTCATTTCCCTTTCTTCATTCTGGAAAACTTATATGTTTGCACTTATGTAAGCATTTTCATAATATTTAAATGAAGCTTCTTACATGGCCTGAATCTTCTTATTTTTTACATTTTCTTCTATAAAACAGGCAGAGCATTCATTACCTTTTCATGAGCCCAGGGCAGGAAAAAATAGACCTCCTTTTGAAATAGTTTTTGGAACTCTATACATGCAGACAGATTAACTTTTTTGTACAAAAATAAATCAAGAATGTATCCTTGGGCAAAGTAATAGCCAAATAAATTCCATAGTTTCAATTTCTTTAAGATGAATGTTTGAAAAAAAATGTTCCATTAAAGCAAATCATGATTATTATCTGAGTGTAATTTAACATGGAAGGCAAATCTTTTCCAAATCAAAAGTGTACTTTAATTTTCACTTTTAAATTTATATCAATGTACAAATGTCTATGCAGTTTTTTCATTGTTGTTTTGCATTCTAAATAATGAATATTGTAGCTTCTTTACAAGATAAGTATTATTTTTTCTTCTATGTACTGATGAAAACTTTTAATAACTATTTTATAAGAAACTTTAACACAAGTATTTATAATGTGAAACTAAAGATTAAGAAAAACTTAACCTTTGACTATATGTTAATACAATATATGCAAAATGACATTATTTTAAGGGTATTTGACAAAGTCATTTACATTGCTAATTTCAATTCACATCAGAAGAATAAGTTGAGAATAATATTCATATATTTAATGAGAAGATAGAGAAGATCAAACATAAACTAGAGAAAAAACTAAAACAAAGTATAGATGTTATTGGTTTATATGTATATTTGTATATACATTTGGGAATATATGAGATAAAATATTAAAATCAAGCATATCATATATTAATTTTATGAGTCTGATGCACTGTCTACTGCACTAATGACGTAACTCAAGTATTATTTTTTAAGTGAAAATAAGTTCCTCTGAAGTTAATTTTGAGGTTATGAGACGATGAGCATTATTTCTGTAGATGGCTGGGTATTTTGCCTTGAATAAGTTTAACTCAAGTCCTTCAACCGATCATATAAATTACACATTTTTCTAGACATTTTCAGCTCTTAAGTCAATAGTGTCTTATGAGGAATTATAATTTTAAAATCTCAGTCCTTTCATGTAATCCAAAGGAAATAAAAAGGCTTAGAGGTTTTGAGTGGATATTTATTTAGATGGGACTTCAGGGGCCTTGGCTAGTGGGTGAGTGTATCTGCAGATGATTGCGATATGGGTCCTGGGTCCTTTGGCACTTTTAGAGTACTCATACTCTCTGAGTGCATTCTTAGGCTCACTGCTCCCAACATGTATGCCCGCATAAGAACTGTGTAGGTGGCCAATGTATAAAAGCAATGCTGCTCAAGAAGATTAAAAAATGAGACTCTGAAATGTACTTCAGTAAATGTTAGACTTTTCACTTACCAACTTTCACCCCAGTGAAGAGGAGAAAGATAGTTCCCTTCGGGCAGTTAAGTCAGTAGCAGGAGCCAAAAAAAAGAGAGAGAGAGAGAGAGAGAGAGAGAGAACCAGAAAATGTCACCCCACTAGCTTTGACAAAGATGGGACTTGCTTCTGGTCCTGTCTCCTCCAAGATGTCTGAGAGCAGCCAGCCAAGCAGGTCCTTCCTTCTTTGTCCTCAGCTCAGCCATGGACCCTGGCTCAGGCCCCAGAGTCCATGAACCAATGAGATTTTGGGCCCTGGGTGAACCCTTGAATCCATGAGCCAGTCAGATCTCTGTACACACTGAGTCTGATGACAAGGCTCACTCCTAATATAAAACTAGGTAAAAAGGGCATGAGGTAGCCTTCAAGGATGGGAAATGAGTAATGGGGTAAACCGCTTATTTGGTTTCTGTAAATAGCCTGCACCGTAAGCCTTAACAGCCCACACCTTAAGCCTTAGTAGCCCGCACTGTAAGCCATAGCAGCCTGCCCTAGACCACACTTTGCCACCCCACCCAAGGACTGGTGCAAAGGCTGACCACAGAGGTCATGGGGGGGGGGGCTTGAGCAATTTAAACTAATTGGCTTAGAAATTATGGAGTGGCATAAACTGACTGGCTCGTACAGCGTGGGCTCCTGGTGTTAAGAAATGATTGGTCTAATGCACAGGCGTTGTTAGAAATCATATAAAAACTGTCCCATTCCTACATTCGGGGCTCTGCAGTCCTCTACCCCTGTGCGGTGTACGACTGTGGGCCTCAGCGCAATTGGAATAAAAATCCTCTGGCAGTTTGCATCAAGACCGTTTCTCATGAGTGATTTGGGGTGTCGCCATATCCGGGCAGAGCGTGGGGTCCCCGTTTTGGGGGTCCTACATTACCCTGTCCACCTCCATCACCAACTCATGTCTTAATTGTTTCTCTTATGCTAAGGGACAAGTCTGATGCATTTTGCTTCTAAGTGAGTGTGAGAATGTTTCCTCTCACTCCTTTAGTTGTTACTGTTCTCATCCTTTCCTAGATACTAATCTCCCCTAAAGAAACCTAACAATTCATAGTTTTTCCCTAAATAAACCTAATAGCTCATATTTGACCCTTCTCAAGTGCATTTTAATCAATTCCTTTTTTTAGAAATAAAGATGAAGACCCCAAAATTTGGATCCATAAGAAATAAGGATGAAGACCCCACCTGACTCTCAAAATCATGCATCAGTAGGAATGTCTATTTTTCTTTTCAAATTGGCACATATATTCTGTGCAATTTTAGTCATAATAAAATAAAACATTTTCTTTTAGAAGTTTTTCAAACTCATGCTAACACTCTATGGAAATGAGTGGACTTTTAAAACAATACAAGAGAACAAATACACAGGACCTATAAACTCCATTTAAAGAATTTGAGTAAGAATGTGAAAGGATTAAAATACAGGAATTAAAATTACCATGATCCATTTCAGTTATTAAGTAGAAGAGAGAGGGAGGATGAGTGAATGAATGAACCAAGGGTTTTCATTGGGGAATCACATTTCAAACCTCCTCCGCTGGGTTCAGAGTTGCGCCGCTGCACCTCCGCCCTCCTGGCACGGGCTGGTTTCCAGCTGCAGGTCTGTTCATCTTACACATGCTGCCTGCATGCATTCTCTGCTAGTCTGTTTCCTCTTCAGAATGACGTGGTGGCTGCCTTTCCAGTGAGGAATCAGTCTCTGTCACCCTGTCCTGTATAATGAGCACCTCTGCCTCCTCTCTTCTCTTTCCCTAGATAAGATAACGTCAGTAATCTTTCAAGGGTAAACTACTTATAACAGTACCCTTATAAACCCCATAAACAATCCCCAGATGTGCTTTCTGTAATTCCTTAATTAGTTACCTACTACTTTAACTTTATCTGTAACCTTGACAACATACTTTTGCTAATAAAACAGAAAATTCCCTTTCATGCATGCAGGTTTCTGCTTGGAGTTGACCCTGGGAGGTTGCTTAGTGACAAACTTTGAGACCATGATTTTGTGTCACTGTCCCACATATTTTTTTTTTTTTGTTTTTTTCCTCTTTTACATTTGTCTCTGCAACCATGTACACTGCTATTCAATGGAAAAATCTAATTGTAGCTTCAAAGTGCCACTGCTAAAATATTACTTAAGAATATGTCCTTTCTGGGCTGGAGAGATGGCTCAGCGGTTAAGCGCTTGCCTGTGAAGCCTAAGGACCCCGGTTCGAGGCTCGGTTCCCCAGGTCCCACGTTAGCCAGATGCACAAGGGGGCGCACGCGTCTGGAGTTCGTTTGCAGTTGCTGGAAGCCCTGGCGCGCCCATTCTCTCTCTCTCCCTCTATCTTTCTCTCTGTGTCTCTCACTCTCAAATAAAATAAATAAAAAAAAAATTAAAAAAAAAAAAAAAAAGAATATGTCCTTTCTGATGAAGTCACTTCATGGCAGGTCAAAGCAAAAAGAAGGCAAACAACCCAAGAGGAGAGATCCAGCCCATAAAGGGGTAATAAATCCTGAATGCCCAAATGTATTCAGCATTGATGAAAGCAGAGAAATCAGAATAAAGCAAGGTAAAGTACTGCCACATTACATTTCCCACAAAGTTGTCATTTAATTTCTTGAAATAATTATTCAAACCCACTAAGCTAATTTTCTCACTTCAAACTCATTACATTCTAATCAGGCTTTGATTTCACTGCAATAAATGTCTCTCGGTAACAACCTTCCAGTCAAACCACGATTACCTTCTCAAAGATAGCTCAGAGGGTAAGGGCACTTCTTGTGCTTGTGTGAGGGCCAGGGCAGGCCAGAAGGATCACTGGAGTTCAATTCCCAGTACTCCCAGCTGGGAGGGGCCACATGAGTCTCTAAGCCCAGACCCATAGAGTAACAGAAAACCAGAGAATCATGTGAAATCATATATATATATATATATATATATATATATATATATATATATATATATATATATATATATATGAATCACTAGGGCTATCGGCTAAATATCTGTCCTTTACTCTGCTATCCTCTCTAGAAATGACCTGAGACCTATGTCATTTTTTTTTTAAATTATTTATTAGAGAGATAGAGAGAGAGAGAGAAGGAAGGCATGTGCCAGGGCATCTAGTACTGCAAAGGAACTTCATACTCATTCACCACCTTGTGCATGTGGCATTATGTAGGTACCGGGGATTCGAACATGAGTCCTTAGTCTTTGCAGATAAGCACCTTAATTACTAAACCATCTCTCCAGCCCCTGCTCTCATTTTTATCAAATATTTTTCACCAGGTATTACCCATTCTGAGACAGTAGACCTCAGCTTGCTAACTGAAGCATTATTAGTGCTTTTCTCTAGCTGTGTAATAGAGTACATACCAGTTGTGTGGTAGAATCAACTGTATGAGCCCAAGTACTTTGGGATGAAAAAGTAGAAGTTTTGTATATGCATTTTCGTATTTGATTGACCATCATTCCAGATTTTTATGTACTGTGTTTCATTTATGAAGAAACCAGTTTTATTTGGGGAGTTGCTTTGATCAGTAATTTTGAAGGGTAACACTCTGAATATTTATAGTTGATTCTTCACTTTGCAAAACAACCCTAGACATGCCATTATCTGTTTCACTGCCAAAGATGGGCATGCTGATCATAATTACCACTGGCACAGAGGCTCATGTTCTGACGTTCTATATGAAGCCAGACTAGCTAATGCTTATTGGAGTCTGACAAGTTTCTTTTAGTGGCTGAGGGTAAACTCAGAATTCGAGGGTTGGAGTCACACTCAGACCTCTACTCTCCCAGTGGTGAGTGTGAGAGAGAATTGCTTAGTAAAAACTAAGAGTGTGGCCTTGTCGGGACAAAGCAGATGGGGCCACGAGCCCTACCTTGGGCCTCGCTCCTGTGTGTCAGTCCTCCCTGAGGCAGAAACTGTTCTGCTGAGCCGCTAGGTTCGAGAGAATGCAGTAGACTTTTCACAGTTTGTCACTCATCTGTGTCTTACTCAGCAGAGAAGAAACTGAATTTCTCTGTCAGGATTCATTGCCTCTTTGAATTTATCCTCCTTTACTTTGAGGTAGGCATGGAAGGTTATGAGAAGTGAACTTTCAGGGTGAGCAACAAGATGCTGCAAGTGTTTCATAATCATATTTAACTGGTGTTGTGTGCACATGAGGTGTACTAAAAATAGTTCATAATTCTTCTTGGTAGTTAAACTAATAAGCCAATCATTTAACAAATTCTATGCATCATTGCTATTGGTGAACCCCATGAATAGGTTGGTTGGAATCATGTACGTTTGTGGGTTTTCTAATGCATTTCCTGTGGCGTTATAAATAGTCCAGTCTATTAGGACTAGTGGATATTAAAGCTGGGTATTTAGAAATGTCATTTGCATCCACTCCTAATCTCTCCTGGACATTCTTGTTTGATGCATCCCTAAGAAGCATGCTGTTTTTGCAATATGAAGTTTCAGTGAGGTTTTTATGTTCCCCACAGGATATTGTGTAGTCTGACCTTCTATTTATAAGAGAAACATTTGTGTGAGTCTTAACATTTAGCTGTGGCAACCATGGGTTTAATTTCCCCTTCAGTCTAAGCTGTATTCAAGTCATTCATGTTATTTAAATGGTGCACCATACTGCTGTTTACATGGACGTTTTGTGCGGGTGCTTTGAAGTGCCTTGCAGCAGGGATTAGGAGCCATGGAATTATTTTTTTTCATGGGATTATGTAAAACATGTAAGTAGGTATTGCTTTGGTATATAACTACTATACTTTTGCCATAGATAACCTTATTTGAGTATGGAGAAAATACCCTTTAA
Organism: Jaculus jaculus; assembly: GCF_020740685.1. NCBI lineage: Eukaryota > Metazoa > Chordata > Mammalia > Rodentia > Dipodidae > Jaculus > Jaculus jaculus. The sequence continues at coordinate 84,828,870 of NC_059114.1, forward strand.
ATTATGACAAGTACTCTAGAGAATGGGTGTGAAGATTTTCCAAGCATATAATCTTGGTGTTTTAGTTCTGTACATGACAGGATGGGACTTTTCATTAAAAAATATTGAGGAGATTTTAAAATTCATATGAGAGTCTGATGCTTTTTACAATAAATGATATGAATGGCAAAAAGGTGTAGATATTACATTGTATTATGCTCAGATTTAAGCACTGGTAACCAATGGTGTATTTTTCAAAACTCTTTATTGAGGGTATATGATTGCTTCTATTTTTCATTACCTTTTCCTTCCTCTTTGGCTGTCAAAAAACAAGTTTATTGTGGCATTCCTAGGTTAAATTTCTTTATGTGTGTAACAAACAAAGAAACCAAAGAACACAATTATGTGGAGACTTTCCCAAGGGAACACTTGTCTTTGAAACTGATGGCATCTTAAGACTTCTGAGGATTGTGACAGAGAGATTAACATTGACAATGTTGCAGGCTTGGGGAGATGGCTCAGTAGTTGAAGGCATGTTTTTAAAACAAGACAGCCGAGATTTGAGTCCCCAAATGCACAAAGTGGCACATGTGTCTGAAGTTGTTTTGCAGAGGAAAGAAGCTCTGGTATATTTATTCTCTCTCTTTCTCTCTCTCTCTCTACACACACACACGCACACACACACACACACACACACAATAAATAAATAATTAAATAAATAAAATAAGTAAAATGAATTTTAGGAAAGATCATGGTTGCAGATTCAGAAAATTTGCATCCAGGTTTTATAAGAACCCCTATGGGATTCAATGAGATAATACATGTTAATACTCATGACAATTTCTTGTATGTTTTGAATGTTTAATATGTGTGATCTTACACCCATGACTTGATAATATTTATATTATTTCAATAATGCGTCCACAATCTAATGATATTTGGAGAATCCATATCAGATGGCTGGAATTACATTTATATTTTAGGAGAAAGTATTACCTCAGTTTTTGAATATTAAATGTAAAGATAATGTTGAGAAAATAATAATGACTCAGCAGATCTCAAGACAAAGTTTTCCCTTCCCATTTAAATTACATATAAAGCACAGAGGAATTAGTTACCTTGTTTTGCTAAATGGTTTTGAAAAGAACATAGAGAAGGTTTATCCTACCCAAATTCATTGCTCTGAATCTTAAATGGATTTTCTTTGGGATAGGGAGAAGAGATCAAGGCCATAATGACAAGTTAAAAGGAGTATGTAGGATTAAAAATACTGTGAAAATAAGGTTACAAGTGGATTTTGTGTGAATAATAGGATTTAGCACAATCCTTAACTTTTTTCAAGGTATTTATTTTATTTTTATTTTAATATCTTTATGTGAGCAATAAAGGGAGAGAGAGAGAGAGAGGATGAATCTGGGTATGCTAGGACCTTCAGCTGCTACAAATGAACTTCAGATGTATGTGACACTTTGTGCATCTTATTTATGTGTGTCCTGGGGAATTGAACCTGGGTCCTTTGGCTTTGCAGGCTAGTGCTTTAATCACTAATCCATGTTTCCATCCCAAGGTATTACATTTTTATTATGACAGGTAGTTTTGTTCTCATTCTGATGCTTCTCTAGTGATCTGAAGTTTGCATTGACTAGAAATAAGTGATATCAATTGACAAGACATTGAAATATACACAAGACTTGTATATAAAAGGAAAACAGACACTTTGTTTATAAAGTCTATCCTATTCACCCAGTGATAAAGGCACATGTGTTTTCTCAGATGAGAAGGTTCAGAGAAGAAGAGTCAAACAGTTCAACTTACAGTTGAAAAGGGACACATTGTCTCCTGGATAAAACTTCTAGGGGACAGAGACAACAGAATGCTTTTGGAAATACACAAATAAAGCTTCATGATTATAGCCCCCATCATTCTTGGTGTGTATTTTACTGGCAATCCTCAATTCAGTTCCTTACTCCAAGAAATATACTGTATTTACAATGTCCAGGAAATCCTAGTTGAACTGGGAACTGGATGATGAATTTCTGCATAGAGCAAGGAGGGGCTGCAACAGAAGGCTTTCTGTACTGATATAAAAAAGGGACAATTTCTGGGTTGATTATATGATTAATATTATAGCAAAACCAAAAAAATGAAAATTGAAAGTCTACACTAGATTCTTCCAAGGGGTGATTACCTATGAGATCAATGAAGATCATTTTCTTTCTGGAGCACAGGGACAGAATTGATACAAATGATAACAGAAAATAATAAGTCAGATCATGTTAGACTTAGCTGTAAAGTAGAATTGTATTTAAAAATTCACAAGTGACTGTGGAGATGGTTCAGGGGTTAAAGGCACTTACTTGCAAAGCCTGCTATCCTAGGCTCATTTCCCCAGTACCCACATATAGCCAGATGCACAAAGTAGTGCCTGTGTTTGGAGTTTGGAGTCACAAGAGGCCATGATGTTCCCAACCTTTCTCTCTCTCTCTTTCTTTCTCTGTAGCTGTTTCTCTCTCTTTCTTGCTCTTTATCACAAGGAAATGAGTAAATAAAATATTTGTGGTAGGGAGATTGTTCAGTGATTAAGAAATTTGCTTGCAAAGCCTGATGACCCAGATTTTATTCCCCAGTACCCATGTAAGGCCAAATGCACAAAGTGGCACATGTAACTGGAGTTGCAGTGGCAAGAGGCCCTGGTGTGATCTCTCTCTCTCTCTCTCTTTCTCTCTCATGCACAAATAAATATATTTTTTAAAAATCCACAATATTTTCAAAGAATTAAATCATATTATTTCCATGCAATTTAAAACACAATGTCAGATACATAGCAAAATCTTTATAAAATATTTGTGTATTTATGAGAGAGACACAGAGAGAAAGACTGAGAGGAGAGAATAGGTACGCCAGCGCCTCCTGCTGCTGGACACGCACTCCAGATATATGTGCCACTAGGTGCGTCTAACTTTCTATGGACACTGGGGAATTGAACCTAGTACTACAGAATTTTCAAGCATGTACTTTTAAATGCTAAGCTCCATCCCCAAAACTTTAAAAAATATATGAAGTATAGTGGACACTTTGTGTGGCTATAGTTATGTGTTTGGAATTCGATAAAGTGGAAGACTTTCATAATGTATGTATTGGTATTCTTAAGGCTGTTTTGTGAGTCAATCTTGTCTCTGGGGACATATAGGGTTGCAGATATGTCATGGCAAGTAGAAAGTCTCATTCACATTTCTCTTGGTCTGTATGGGCTAGAGCTGAGAGTAAAAGTACGAGCTGTGTTTGCCCCAGAGCAACATATAAACGTTCCTCTGTGCTTTCATCCTCTGTCTCCAGTGATGAAATGTTCTCTATCTCTTTCGAGCTTCCATGTCAACAAACCATGATTGCAATGACAAAAAAGAAAATAAAAGGCTGCCTGGATTAATGTTTTGCCTCCTACAGCATATTTGACTGAAAAGGAAAATCAGTTCTCGGTGTAAAGAAGTTGATTGTCAGTCAAGCCTTACCTTCACAACGTGAAGGCCTCTTCTAGTCGTGAGAGGAGCACGCTTCTACTCTGCACTCAATTAAATAATGCGTGCAATTATAAAGCAATTGAAAACACAGTTATTGGATAATAGATAGGAAAAAGCCATTTTAGACTAGACTCTATGGAATTTATGTAACACTTAACAAAACTTAAGCCCCCCGAACAACTAAGGATAAAAACAGTCAAATCAAAAGGTCTAACATGATTTATTCATGCCCATTCTCTCATCTCTATCATAAATAGATAAATATTTTTTAAAAGGTTTTACTGTGCATCTACCATGGTGCTTTAAAATGTATGTAAATTATCTAATACTTTAAAAAATTGTGATTTTTTAAAATGTATTTATTTGCAAGGCAACAGGAGGTTTGAAAGTGAAATACTTCCCATAAACCCATAAGTTTGAATATGTGGTCGAAGCTGTTTGCATAGTTAGAGATGGTGTGGGACCTTTTAAAGGTGGGGTTCTGTGGGAAGAAGTGGGTCGTTGTGGGTGGGCCTTAAGCTTTCATAGCTGATCCGCTTTCTGTTCATTCCCTGCTTCCTGACTGGATGAACTATGAGCAGCTACCATTTGCATTTGCTCCCATTCCTCCCCTTGCAACAATGGAGTGTACTTCCTGGAACCATAAAATGAAATAAACCCCTTGTTAAGCTGTTTCTTGTCAAGCATTTTGTCACAACAATGAATAAAGCAACTAATGTGACTTTTAATATCTACTATGCATTAATTTGCATGTTATGAGATAATCTTATTTAAATAAACTTATTCAATAAATATAAATCAAGTACACATTAATGACTGTTTTCCAAGGAAATTCATGATTCTTTTCCATGTATAGCTCCGTGGACATCATGAGCAAGTGATGCTCATGGCAAATTTTATCACAGAACACAGCTTGTCCACACTAATGCTTACCTATCAGCAAAACAGGAGGCAGTCTTTAAGACTAATTCTCATCACACATGTTAATTACTCAAAAGCATTTCATTGTGGCATTTCCATTGATGTGTATAATGAACTATGATCATGGGTCTCTCCAGCTGCTCTTTTCTGCCTCCCTGAATCCTTCCTCCTTTTATGGTTACTCATCCTTAATAGTCCTGTGTTTACTTGCCACAGAAGATGCTTTCTAGGCAGGAAGACAGGGAAGGAGAACCAGCTATTGCCCAGACACCATTGGTGTAAGGATATCTATGCCAGTTTATCCTGGTACAGGATATAGATAGGATATAGATGGCAGGTACCTCTAGGTGGAGAGAACCACTTTGGGACCTATGAATAACAAAATGACATACCTTGACACATAGTATTTTGGATGGCATGTAATGCCTTCACAAATGAGGTGCTTTGTAGTTGATAACATTCTTTTACTATGAATTCAACAGGTGCTATACTAGCCCAGAAAGAAGTGCCCACATGTTTAATAAATGAATAATCCTATATTGCCACTTAAGGAAGAGCAGCTTAAAGACAAAAATTGAAAAGAATTATAAAATGCTTGGGGAAATGATAAGAAAATGGAATATACTTATATATCTCAAAGCCTCTCCCTTAAGGCAGTTCCTCAGAGATTCATGCTAGGCCTGCCCAGTTAATTAAGAAAGATTTAATTACTTTTTTATGATTTAGCGAAAGAGGCAGACAAAAAAGAAAAAGAGAAAGAGAGAAGAAGAGAGAATATGAATGAATGGGTGGGCTTGGGCCTCCTATTACTACAAAGAAATTCCAGAATCATTGTATATCTGGCTTTACGTGGGCACTGGGGAATTGAACTCAGGCTGTCAGACTTGGCAAACAAAACCCTTTAACCATTGAGCCAGCTTTCCAGCTCCAGAAAGTTGTATTTTTTTTCTTATTTATTTTATTTATTTATTTGTCAGCAACAGAGAGAGAAAGAGGGAGAGAGAGAGAGAGAGAGAGAGGGAGAAAATGGGTGCGCCAGGGCCTCCAGCCACTGCAAATGAACCCCAGATGCATGTGCCCCCTTGTGCATCTGGCTAACGTGGGTCCTGGAGAATCTAGCCTCAAACGGGGGACCTTAGGGATCACAGGCAAGTGCTTAACCGCTAAGACATCTCTGCAACCCTCCAGAAAGTTTTAAACACTACTACTTCTTTCTATCTCACTTTTCCACAGAGTGGCCCAAATCATAAACCTGCTTGTTGTGACACTCAGAACAATGTCATTCTATTTGAAATCATCACACTTCCTCCAATCCACTCAGCAACTTACAGAACTTCACTTCAGAGCCTATGAGCTTATTGAATTATAGTTCAGAAAGCATAACATTGTGTCTTTGTTCTCCTTCCAGTTTTTTCCTCTTGGCAACTGCCAAGTTCTACAGCTTCTCTGCCCCATTGTTTTCTGAACTCCAGTAAAACAATCATTAAATTACCTTCTGAATTCATTTTAAAACTATTTTATTCATGACGCCAAAAACATACAAAATGGACTCTGGTGTTTTGATTCAGGTGTTCTCCATAATCTTAAGTGTTCTTAATGCTACTTCCCAGCTGATGGAGATTGGGGAATCAATGCGTCCTGTGAGGCAGTGTATTGATGGGGCCTGGCTTATGGGTGTTATAGCTAATGCCCCCTTGCCAGTGTTTGGCACACTCTCCTGTTGCTATTGTTCACCTGATGTTCGCCAGGCAGTAACACCCACCTTCTACTTATGGCATCATTTTCCCCTCGTATCATGGAGCTTCTCCTCAAGTTTTTTTTTTTTTTTTTTTTTTTTTTTTTCCCCAAGAGCTGCTCTTGATCAGATGATTTCTGTGAGCAATGCAAACATGACTGCAGCATGGACTTTGTGTCCCTTGCTAATATTTTTTAGCCTATTTCTCTTTTGTACCCTACACTCAGCATGGGAGAGAAATCATTGCATTTAACATGATCTTTTCCAGTTACAAAAACATTAAGAAATAGAAAGGCTACGTAGCCTAGAACTCCCTTGGTAACTCCTATTTCCAGATCTCCAGCCCTTACTTGAAACTAGAACCATGTTAGAAGGTAAGACAGACAGAGCTGGTAGAGAAAGATGCAATCAGTTCTGGCAAGACAATGCCTCCATCTGTGAGGCAGGCCAGCATTTTGTTGTTCCCCATAAGTCAAAGCTATAGCTAGGCACTATCTAGAGAGTAAGCCTGTTAAAGACTGAGCTACTTGGAAGACCTGAAAAGAAGGCGCAAGTGCACCTTGAAGAGCTTGCATGCATCCTGCAAGAGTTTTAGGACAGAGATGTTCAAGAGAGAGTTGTGAAAAGGCAAAGAAATGGAAGTCTGGGAATTTTAGGCAGTTGTGGTGGGGGATATGTGGAGGGGCACAGTGGTCAGATACGCTACCTTCTGGCGTCGGAGCAAACGGCATAGCCTGAGAATGACTGGTCACTGAGAGTTCTGAGCCTCTGACTCAAGGACTGCTCAGGCTACAGAGCTGTCTGCCCTCCAAATGTGGTTGGCTGCTGGTTGGAGAAACTGAGAACTAAAATCCCAGATCCACTGCACCACTCAGTTTCCACAGTCTCTTCCCTGCCATGGGGGGGGTTTGCAACTTGGGGGGAATTGAACCAAAAATGGTAGACAGAGCCCTAGTGTCCCAGAGTTCTCCAGGGCAGATCTCAGTGTTTGTGTCCTCCAGTGCCTCATACACTGGGGACATCCCTTGGCTTAAATATTAGCCATTTCACAGTGCAAAAAACAGAGTTCTCTGCAGCAAGTAAGAACCTGCCTTTCCCTAATGCTGCAAAGCTCAGTGTGGCCAGAGGAAGATCCTGGTATGCCGAGAAGGGAATGCTGTCCTGGTAGACAACTGGACTTTAGCGTGGTCAGCTGAGCAGGAGCTTGAACTGAAGGAGGATCAGCATGGAATTGTGGCATGTGCCTTCCACCCACCAGGCGGCTGTACTGGACGATTCATAGGAGTGGTTTTGATGCTTTAGCATTCAAAATGTTTGTTTTATTTTTCCTTTATTTGTCTATTTATTTATTAGCATATGTGTCCATCTGTGTGTGAGTTTGGGTGTGTGGTTGCTGCAGTGTGTTTATGGAGGGCAGGGGCATCTTTTGGACATTGGTCCTTACCTTCCATTTCAATCAGGGTATCTTGTTATAATTGGTCACTTCTGAATTCACAAGTCCAGCTGGTCCAAGATCTTCCTGAAAAGTCTCCTTTGTCCTCCCCTCCTGTTTGCCCATGCTTATATTACAGAACACACCACAACTCAAACTCCTTATGTGGGATCTGGAGATTCAATTCTTGTACTCCAGCTTAAGTAGTCAGCTTTTTTCCACTGAGCCATCTTTCCATCCAGACTTTATTTATATATATATATCTGTCTCCTTTCCCACCATTTTGTTTCCCTAGTTTTCACTGTGATTTTAGTAATAATGATTTTACTTTATTTATAAAAGCATTTAGGGTCTGGAGTGATGGCTTAGCAGTTAAGACACTTGTCTGCAAAGCCTAAGGACTCAACGTTCGATTGTCCAGGTCCCACATAAACCAGACACACACGGTGGTGCATACAACTGGAGTTGGTTTGCACAGAAGAGAGGGCCTGGCTCACCCATTCTCTCTCTCTCTCTCTTTGTATCTCTGTCTCTCTTTCTCCCTCTCTCTGTCATAAATAAACAAACCAGAATAAAAGAAAAACAAAAAGCATTCAGGGATTTAAATGTGTTGTAGTCAGCTTCAACACTACTGGGATGAACCTCCACACCAGACACACAAATGGGAGGAAAGGAATTTATTACTGCTTATAAATCCTGGGGAAGTTCCAAAATGGCAGAAGAAGCTGGCCCCTTTCCACAGATCCACACTGAGAGAAAAACAACCAACACATATACCAAAAGCAAGCCCACCCCAGGAGCCCCAGGAAGATCTCAGACACATTTGCATATCTTTAGACTGGAATTCAGATCAACAGTCACACCTTAGGACTGGACTGTAGGATCCACCCACAGTGATAGTAACTTACAAACTTGAATGAAACTCTTGAATCTACTGGCGGATATCCATTTAAAGTATCCCAATATGGATTCCTTTATCTTTGTAAACTAATTATGTACCAGATTCCTGAATCTTAAAACAGTGGTGTTTGATTTCAATATAACCCTCTGTCTTCATGTCACCTCTAATGATGCCACATATTTATGTACTTCTGAATATTTGGCCCTTCTCTGGGTCCTAAGACCCAACATAAATGTAGCATGTCCCCTGATCTCATCTGGACTATCTTTGGAATATTGAGTCTCTGCTACAGCACTACTTCCAAAAATTGAAAAATTCCCATAATTTATGTCAGATCTCATAGATCCCATTTCTTGTAAGTTATTAGATCAAACTAACTCTGCACAAATATTGGCTGAAATTAGAGATGCTTCATATCCTGCTTGAACTCCAAGCCCAATAGTTCTCCTGATATAGAAATGAATGATTTATAGCTCCTTGTTTTACAGTCTGTAGGCTGTTGTCTTCCCACTTAAAATGTCTAATTCACTTTGGTCTTCCTGACAAAATTAGACTCATTTCTCAGGTTCCACCAAAGATAATATTTCTTATATTAGCAGCATTGAATCCCCTCATCAATAGATTTTATTATTTTGACATTTTTTCACCCCCAAAAGAATATTAGTTCCTGATGGTAATTGCCAAGTCTTATGTTGCTTGTTTCATTTGATCTGTTCCAATGTTATATGATAGCTATTTTTTAAAAATTCTTAATATTATAGAATATATATATATATATATATATATATATATATATATATATATATTTCACTTGAATGAGGTTGATGTCAAATTTAAAAGCAATGGACAAATGTGTTGGGTACAGGATGTTTCAGTGTAGAAAACCATTGAGGTTGTGATATGGATTCATTCTGCTGCTGTGATTCAGAGTTATAATGATAGAGAGGACAATACCAACAAAAAGTTATGAAAAATATTGTTTGTCAGATAAAGAAATGTAAGCAACTTTCAAATCCCTGGAATAGATCAATTTAGTCTAACTTGAAAGGTCCATAGTCTTTTCCAGTTCTAAGACAGTTCAAATGTCCAAAATCTACTTTCTCATCTGAACCTCAAGGCAGTCTGTTAACAGTGAGCCCAGTATAACTAAAACACAAGTTATACACTTCCAACACAGAAAAACATGTTGTGAAAAACATTCCGATTACAAAAGGAAGGGATGAAGCCACAGCAAGGAAAGGAATCAAATTGTAGCTGTAATTGCTAAAAAGCGTGACTACGACCTTTAAGGATAAGCTAACTGCTCTACTCTGGGAAAATAGGAAGGGTGCCCTTAGTACAATACCTAATGTAGTTATGGCTCTAGTAAGTCTGGGAATTGTTTTCAAAAGAAAGGAGCTGGAGGGAAAGTTCCAAAAGAGGACTCCTTTTGACACAGGATCAGCGATAAGAGGCAGCTACTTCTGTAATTCAAGGTCAGCCTGCATGCAGATGCAACTGTAGAAAATGGCAACACGACCTATGTGATTCTGTTTAAAAAAAGAAAATGGAAGATTTGGGCTGGAGAGATGGCTTAGTGGTTAAGCACTTGCCTGTGAAGCCTAACGACCCTGGTTCAAGGCTCAATTCCCAGGACAGAGATCCCGAGGACAGAATCAGCCCATCGCACCTCACCAGGGCCCCAGCTGAACCAACAGAAATTGGGGAAATGAGCAAGAATACCTGGATCTTGGTTGATGTAGGCGTGTAAGGACCCTAATTTACAGGCACCTTGTTTCAAGTTGCAAGCCCACTTCTTATCATAAAGATGTGAGAAAATTGTTTCTTCTCCAAATTCAGCCAATTATACAGTGCAGATGGTCATCCTGATTACTAAACACATTTCATATGTTCTCCATCTGAGACTTCAAATGGTGCTTCAAGTAGTCCAACTTGATTGAACACCATTTACCTTAAAACCACATATGTAATAAGTCTATGTGTTTAGCTAACTATGTAAAAGGTAGAATTTTCTTTTGCCTTCAAAATGTCATAGATTGCCTGAGTTATGCAACGTTGTCTGGATTAAAACATGTCAGAAAAAGTGTTGTCTTCCCCACTGCTTTTGTGCAGATATCTTCTAAGATAGGAAAATATTTTGCTTTTAATAATATTTTCTGCAATACTCAGTCACCTAGCACCTGAAATTGTGTTTTTGTTTTTTCAGTCATTGTTGTTTTTCTTTACACAATTTGTGCTTTTAGCAACTTTATGGATTATACAGATGTGGACTAGACAACTCTCTCTCCTGCCTCCTCTCTCTTCTTTCTCTTACACACACTAATGTACATACATACACCCTTGTACAGTAGCTTACAGAGCAAAAGGATTTACTCACCCTATATAAAACCAAATCTAGAGAAATATTCTACAGAGCTGACTGAAACCGTCAACAAAGTCTTGGTACTAAGTTGAACTTTTTGAGATGACTACAGTTCTCTAATCCAAAAAGAAAACAATCATCTATACAGATACAGAAAAAAAACAGACTCTTTTCATAAGCAGTACTTCACTTTGATTGGACCAAAATATATGTGGCAAGTAGATCTCAGAACAGCTCACTTAGCTGTGTTCCCTTACCGCATACCCAGCATTTCACAGTGTGGCTTCCATCAGCTCACATCCAGTTAGTCTCAATTTTTCCCCTGAAGCTGGGAGGAAGAAGTACCAGTATTTTCTGCCTGTTTGGTACCAAATAAAGGCTGTTGACAACATTGAAAAATATTGGCTCAAAGGACAAAGGAAGGGCTGGAGTGGTGGCTTAGTGGTTAAGGTGTTTGCCTGTGAAGCCAAAGGACCCAGGTTTGGGTTTGATTTCCCAGTGCCCACGTAAACCAGATGCCCAAGGTAGCATGGGCATCTGGAGTTTGTTTCCAGTGGCTAGAGACTTTGGCATGCTTTCTGTGAATCTGCTGTTATCTCTCTTTCTCTCTGCATGTGTTTCTCTCTCCCTAATAAATACATAAAAGTAAAATATTTAAAAATTATGTGTATTTAAAATAAAAAAGACAAATGATGTGGTAAAAACCATCATGCCTCAGAACTCTTTTGTTTGTATTTTTGGTAATCCTTACTCAAAGTTTTCATCACTTTGACCATGTAAGATACATTTCTAGGCATGTCTTGTTCTTTCTTCATGCATTTCTACATAGCGTAGGCTCAATGTCTGTCCACACACTTCACCCAGCTCCCCAGGAGCCCTACATCTTCATGTTCATTGCTTAACAGAAAGGCTATTTTTGTTTATTTGCATCATACCTTTGCAAGATATTTAGTAGAACCCTACCCTAGCTAGGCTTGGTGCCACATGTTATTAATCCCAGAACTTGGGAGGCAGATGTAGGAGGACCGACATAAGTTCGAGGCTATTCTGAGTTCTAGGTCAGGTTGAACTACAGTGAAATCCTACCTCAAAAACAAAAACAAAAACAAAAAATAGATTTGCCTATTTAGTCAAATCAATAATCTCACAGAAAAAATAAACCTGAAACATTCATCAATTGATCCCTTTGAATTAAAGATAACTGTGCACCAATGTCTGTAATTTCCTCATAAGCATTCCTTACATGTGACATCTTTATTTATTTTATTTATTAATTTATTTGTGAGAGAGAGAGACAGAGGAAGAGGCAGAGTGAAACAGAGAATGGGCGTGCCAGGGCCTCCAGCCACTGCAAATGACCTCCAGACACATGTGTCACCTTGTGCATCTGGCTTATGTGGGTTGTGGGGAATCGAACCAGGGTCCTTAGACTTCACAGGCAAAAACCTTAACCTCTAAGTCATTTCCCCAGCCCATATGTAACATTTTAAATGAAATATTGAGTTAATTTTTTTTCTAATTCAAATAAGGTTAAGTTAAAATAAAAAGCATTATGTTTGAATTAAAAGCATATTAAGGGTATGTTTACTGATTTCTGTATGAAAAATAGTGTGTGTGTATAATAGATTATTGCTATTTATTAGGTGTAAGAAGTTTCAAAAAGTAGTATGGAGGACTTGACAGAAGACAATTAGCAGCTTTATGAAGGTGAATGTGGCTCAGATATGATCAAATAAAATGAGTCATCTGCTTGTCACAGAGCAATCACCAGACACGCTGGCGGAGTGCTTTCCCCAGGCTAGTACTTAATGAAGAATGGGTAAACAGATTGATCCAATTTGTGTTTTCTAGGCAGCTGCAAAGAGTGCAGGCAGATGCTGTAAACCATAAGAATTAACAATACCTAAAAGCCAAATTCTCAGTAAATAAAGTGTAAATTTAACTTGAGCATCACAAAGTAGAAAGTTTTCTCCCACCAAAGTATAAGTCTTGTGTATAGATTTATATTTAATATGCATTAAGTATTTGTAATTGTCAAATAATTGGTGAAAATTCCACAAATACATATCCATGTATGGTTATCAGAAAACAGCAGGCCTTATTGACTATCATAAGTGACACACATATACATACATCACAGGAAACGCACTGAACAGTTCAAGATCTGTCCCTGAGGCAATGAGCAGTTTCAAGTGACAGGAAGAATTAGCTGAATGAATATTAAAGAATGTTGTAAGAAGAAATAATTTTAAAATTAAGTAAATGAAACATTTCCCAACTATATTCTTTTCTTATTTTTTACTTTTGTTTATTTTCATTTATTTAGTTGAGAGCCACAAACAGAGAGAGAAAGAGGCAGATACAGAGAGACAGAGAATGAGCATGCCAGGGCTTCAGTCATGTTTGCATTGCTCACAGAAATCATCTGATCAAGAGCAGCTCTTGGGGAAAAAAAAAAAAAAAAAACCTTGAGGAGAAGCTCCATGATAGGAGGGGAAAATGATGGCGTAAGTAGAAGGCGGTCGTTACTGCCTGGCGAACATCAGGTGAACAATAGCAGACCCTGCTTTCACTCTTCCTGTTGTCCCAATGCAGAATAGTTGGCCCAAACTCTATGCTTGTCATTTCTGAAACAATTGCAGCTAAGTGGGTGCTGTCTCCAGCCAGAGACTTTCATGACTTTTTTTTTTTTTGGGGGGGGGGTTCAAGGTAGCATCTCACTCTAGCCCAGGATGACCTGGAATTCACTATATAGTCTCAGGGTCCCCTCAAATTCACAAGGATCGTCCTAACTCTGCTTCGAGAGTGCTGGGATTAAAGACATGAGCCACCACACCCAGTGGAAACTTTCATTTCTTTCTGTGTCATATCCTGTTCTCACACTCATCCATTTCTATGCAATGCAGCCCCACCCAAAGTTTCAAGATATGGGAAGACGCAGTTAGCCGGTCATACAAACTGCTTCTAGCCCAACATTGCAGGACTGGTAAGGTGAGGGTTAATGAATGTCAAGGTTCACTCTTGGTGACACATGTCCTATTCCAAAGCTCTCCTTCCCATCTTGCCATCAGCTTAGGACTAAGCATTGTGTACACGTGAATTTATGGGGGACACCTTATTTAAATCACCACAAGCAGCAAGTGCTTACTGATTCACTGAGTCATCTCACTAGCCCAAGCTCACACCATATTCCAACAGAAGAAAAACATGTGAGGGGTAGATGGATTATTTTGAGATATATATTAGAGTATGTTCAGCATTTTCCTTTCTACCCTGTTCATTTGCTGTCTTCCATGTAATGATGATAGCTCCTCTCATCACCAGAGAGCAATGATAATTTTCTGAACTCTGAAGTTCACACTTGTGGAATTCGAGAACTGTGTTTTGTTTGGGGCTCTGGAAACCCTGCTATGGTATGACCAAATGATCATCAATTCAAATGAATGAAGCTTGTATGAATGACTTACAAAGTGCATGGGTGAGCAAGATTACTTACGTGCTCTAATTCTTAGTATTGTCATTTGTGAGATTGTAGAAATCAATGGAGATTACAGTATGCTTTTTAATCTTAGGTTTTAAACAACAATATAAATGATAGCAGGAAGAAGAGATGATGACAGGAACTTCAAAATAATGAATTACAAGTCAAAATGAAATATTAATTCCAGGGAGGTCAGTAAATGAATCATTAATTCAGCAAGCAAAATCTGTATTCTTTAACACACTATTTTTCTTTCCATATTTTATTTTTAAACATTTTTCCTGTGATGTTTGTTGTCTTTTCTAAAGTGACTAGATAACTCAAGGCAAGCTAACAATCAAAGCTAACTTTGCTTCTGGCTATTTGCAGCTGATGTCACTTGAATTTAAATCACAAAGACATTTCAAAGAGAAAATATCTTCATCTCTTAACATGTAACCCTGGAGATAGGAAATCATAGTATCCTAGGGAAACACCTTTTGGTTTTATCAACTTGGCAACTTGCATCTGCTTTTCAAATCAACATTGGAAAGATTTGAATATAGCAGTTTAAAAACATGTTTCATAAATTTTAGCCTTCAATGCTGCATAAAAAAAGCAGCCTTTCTCTGCCAAAGGTTATCAACGGCTATTAGCTCCCTCACCATCATGTTGGTAAGGTGGAAAAAACAGAAGTATATATCACCCCATATCTATGACACATATTTAGAGTCACAGCTATGGAGAGCACAACCCATGAGGAGAATGCTTCCTGTTTTCATTGTGAGTTACATACCTTCTTCTATATCAGATAATGCAAAAATTAATCAATGGAATGACCGGACTCAGAAACTGATGTTAATGAAAAAATTACTATAGTTATCTACAGTATGTACTCAAATAAATACCATGTCACACTTTCCAGTATCATTGGCTTTCAACTCTGCATGAAAATGCATGCATAGCAGAGCAGACAGAGCTCAAGAGTAAAGTGCTTGCAATGGGGAGATGGCTCCACAGTTAAAGTTGTTTGCTTGCAAAGTCTGTCAGCCCAGGTTCAATTCCCCAGCACTCACATAAAACCATATGCACAAAGTGGTGCACATATGAAATTTGTAGCTATAAGAGGCCCAGGTGTGCCCATATTCTCTTTATTTCCCAGAAATAAATAAAATTATTTACTCAAACATAGTGGCACACACCTTTAATCCCAGTACTCTGGAGGTAGAGGTAGGAGAATTTTTGTGAGTTCCAGGTCAGCCTGGGTGTGAGTGAGATACTGACTTGAAAACAAAGAAACAATCAAATATACAAAAAAAAAAAAAGTAAAGTATGTGTAGCATATGCATGCCCTGTGTTAGATTTCAAACACTAAATACCCAACAAGCATGTATTAAAGTGGCATGAATAGCATAACTTTCAGTAAAACACTTATTTTTTTGTTTATTTATTCATTTGTGAGACACAGAGAGAGGGAATGAAGATAGGGAATGAAAAGAGAGAATGGGCACACCAGGGCCTCTTGCCACTGTAGACAAACTCCAGACACATGCACTACTTTGTGCATCTGATTACATGGGTCTTGGGGAATTGAATCTGGGTCCTTTGGTTTTGCAAGCAAGCACCTTAATCACTAAGCCGTATCTCCAGCCCATTAAAGACTTATTTTTTATATCTTAAATAAGTAATATCAGTTACTTTCTGCCTTTTAGGACAAAATACCTGATCAGAAGGAGCTTAGAAAGAGAAAATGTTAATATTTTGGGGGCCATTGCTTCAAGAAGAATTATATTGTACTGGGAAAAATACAAAAGAAAACAGTAGGAGTCACATCTTCATATCAACAGGGATAAAGGAGAGAAAGAGAACATAGGAAGAGTGGTTACTCTGCATAACCACCAGACCCACCTCCACAGACACACTTCCTACAGCAAAGATCCACCTCTACAAAGGCCAACAGTTCCCAAACAGGTCAACAACTGGAGATAAACTATTCAAACACACAAGGCTATGGGAGAGGAGCATTTTATATTCAAAGAGCCACATTCCACCTATGGACATAATATACTTAGACACACCTCATGATCCAAAATGTATTCTGTTTAACTTTAAAAGTCCATAGTCTACCGGTTCCAACACTGTTAAAAAGTCCAAAGACAAATGTCTCATCTGAAACTCACGGCATTCTCTTAAATGTGAGC